>NC_073240.2:11355000-11662500 GCF_029281585.2 Gorilla gorilla gorilla | reverse complement strand
TTGATTAAATTCTATTCCATTCCATTCTATTCGATTCCATTCGATTCCAATCGATTCCATTCGATTCCATTCGATTCCATTGAATTCCATTCCATTCCATTCCATTCCATTGAATTCCGTTGCATTATATTCCATTCCGTTCCATCCCGTCCCGTTCCGTTCCGTTCCGTTCCGTTGCGTGCCGTTCCGTTCTACTCGGGTTGATTCCATTCCATTCCATTCCATTCCATTCCATTCCATTCCATTCCATTCCATTGAATTCCATTCCATTCCATTCCATTCCATTCCATTCCATTCCATTCCATTCCGTTCTACTCGGGTTGATTCCATTCTATTCCATTCCATTCCATTCGATCTCATTCGATTCCATTCGATTCCATTCGATTCCACTCCATTCCATTCCATTGAATTCCATTCCATTCCATTCCATTCCATTCCATTCCATTGAATTCCATTCCATTCCATTCCATTCCATTCCATTCCATTCCATTCCATTCGATTCCATTGAATTCCATTCTGTTCCATTCCATTCCTTTGAATTCCGTTCCATTCCATTCCATTCCGTTCCTTTCCGTTCCGTTCCGTTCCGTTCCGTTCCGTTGCGTTCCGCTGCGTTCTACTCGGGTTGATTCCATTCTATTCCATTCCATTCCATTCGATCCCATTCGATTCCATTCGATTCCATTCGATTCCATTCGATTCCACTCCATTCCATTCCATAGAATTCCATTCCATTCCATTCCATTTGAATTCCATTCCATTCCATTCCATTCCATTCTATTCCATTCCATTCCATTGCATTCCATTCCATTCTACTCGGGTTGATTGCATTCTATTCCATTCCATTCCATTCGATTCCATTCGATTCCATTCGATTCCATTCGATTCCATTCGATTCCATTCCATTCCATTCCATTCCATTCCATTGAATTCCATTCCATTCCATTCCATTCCATTCCATTGAATTCCATTCCATTCCATTCCATTCCATTCCATTCCATTCCATTGAATTCCATTCCGTTCCATTCCATTCCATTGAATTCCATTCCATTCCATTCCATTCCATTCCATTCCATTCCATTCCATTCCATTGAATTCCATTCCATTCCATTCCATTCCATTGAATTCCGTTCCATTCCATTCCATTCCATTCCATTCCATTCCATTGAATTCCATTCCATTCCATTCCATAGAATTCCGTTCCATTCCATTCCATTCCATTCCATTCCATGGAATTCCATTCCATTCCATTCCATTCCATTCCATGGAATTCCATTCCATTCCATTCCATTCCATTCCATGGAATTCCATTCCATTCCATTCCATTCCTTTCCATTGAATTCCATTCTGTTCCATTCCATTCCTTTGAATTCCGTTCCATTCCATTCCATTCCGTTCCTTTCCGTTCCGTTCCGTTCCGTTCCGTTCCGTTGCGTTCCGCTCCGTTCTACTCGGGTTGATTCCATTCTATTCCATTCCATTCCATTCGATCCCATTCGATTCCATTCGATTCCATTCGATTCCATTGGATTCCACTCCATTCCATTCCATAGAATTCCATTCCATTCCATTCCATTTGAATTCCATTCCATTCCATTCCATTCCATTCTATTCCATTCCATCCCATTCCATTCCATTCCATTCCATTCCATTCTACTCGGGTTGATTGCATTCTATTCCATTCCATTCCATTCGATTCCATTCGATTCCATTCGATTCCATTCGATTCCATTCGATTCCATTCGATTCCATTCCATTCCATTCCATTCCATTCCATTGAATTCCATTCCATTCCATTCCATTCCATTCCATTGAATTCCATTCCATTCCATTCCATTCCATTCCATTCCATTCCATTGAATTCCATTCCGTTCCATTTCATTCCATTGAATTCCATTCCATTCCATTCCATTCCATTCCATTCCATTCCATTCCATTCCATTCCATCCCATTCAATTCCATTCCATTCCATTCCATTCCATTCCATCCCATTCCATTCCATTCCATTCCATTCCGTTCTACTCGGGTTGATTCCATTCTATTCCATTCCATTCCATTCGATCCCATTTGATTCCATTCGATTCCATTCAATTCCATTCGATTCCATTCCATTCCACTCCATTGCATTCCATTGAATTCCATTCCATTCCATTCCATTACATTCCATTCCATTCCATGGAATTCCATTCCATTCCATTCCATTCCATTCCATAGAATTCCATTCCATTCCATTCCATTCCACTGAATTCCATTCCATTCCATTCCATTCCATTCCGTTCCGTTCCGTTCCGTTGCGTTCCGTTCCGTTCCGTTGTGTTCCGTTCCGTTCTACTCGGGTTGATTCCATTCTATTCCATTCCATTCCAATCCATTCCATTCCATTCCATTGAATTCCATTCCATTCCATTCCATTCAATTCCATTCCATTCCATTCCATTCCATTCCATTCCATTGAATTCCATTCCATTCCATTCCATTCCATTCCATTCCATTCCATTCCATTGAATTCCATTCCATTCCATTCCATTCCATGGAATTCCGTTCCATTCCATTCCATTCCGTTCCGTTCCGTCCCGTTCCGTTCCGTTCCGTTCCGTTGCGTTCCGTTCCGTTCTACTCGGGTTGATTCCATTCTATTCCATTCCATTCCATTCGATTCCATTCGATTCCATTCGATTCCACTCCATTCCATTCCATAGAATTCCATTCCATTCCATTCCATTCCATTGAATTCCATTCCATTCCATTCCATTCCATTGAATTCCATTCCATTCCATTCCATTCCATTGAATTCCATTCCATTCCATTCCATTCCATTCCATTCCATTCCATTGAATTCCATTCCATTCCATTCCATTCCATTCCATTCCATTCCATTCCATTCCATTCCATTCCATTTCATTCCAGTCCAATCCATTCGATTCCATTCCATTCCATTCCATTTCATTGCATTCCATTCCATTCCATTCCATTCCATTCCATTCCATTCCATTCCATTCCATTCCGTTCTACTCAGGTTGATTCCATTCTATTCCATTCCATTCCATTCCATTCCATTCCATTCCATTCCATTCCATTCGATTCCATTCCATTCCATTCCATTGAATTCCATTCCATTCCTTTCCATTCCATGGAATTCCATTCCATTCCATTCCATTCCATTCCATTCCATTCCATTCCATTGAATTCCATTACATTCCATTCCATTCCATTCCATTGAATTCCATTCCGTTCCATTCCATTCCATTGAATTCCATTCCATTCCATTCCATTCCATTCCATTCCATTCCATTCCATTGAATTCCATTCCATTCCATTCCATTCCATTCCATTCCATCCCATTCCATTCCATTCCATTCCATTCCGTTCTACTCGGGTTGATTCCATTCTATTCCATTCCATTCCATTCGATCCCATTTGATTCCATTCGATTCCATTCAATTCCATTCGATTCCATTCCATTCCACTCCATTCCATTCCATTGAATTCCATTCCATTCCATTCCATTCCATTCCATTCCATTCCATTCCATGGAATTCCATTCCATTCCATTCCATTCCATAGAATTCCATTCCATTCCATTCCATTCCACTGAATTCCGTTCCATTCCATTCCATTCCGTTCCGTTCCGTTCCGTTCCGTACCGTTGCGTTCCGTTCCGTTCCGTTGTGTTCCGTTCCGTTCTACTCGGGTTGCTTCCATTCTATTCCATTCCATTCCAATCCATTCCGTTCCATTCCATTGAATTCCATTCCATTCCACTCCATTCCATTCCATTCGATTCCATTCCATTCCATTCCATTCCGTTGCATTCCATTCCATTCCATTCCATTCCATTCCATTCCATTGAATTCCATTCCATTCCATTCCATTCCATGGAATTCCGTTCCATTCCATTCCATTCCGTTCCTTTCCGTCCCGTTCCGTTCCGTTCCGTTCCGTTGCGTTCCGTTCCGTTCTACTCGGGTTGATTCCATTCTATTCCATTCCATTCCATTCGATTCCATTCGATTCCATTCGATTCCACTCCATTCCATTCCATAGAATTCCATTCCATTCCATTCCATTCCATTGAATTCCATTCCATTCCATTCCATTCCATTCCATTCCATTCCATTCTACTGGTGTCCATTCCATTCCATTCCATTCCATTCCATTCCATTCCATTCCATTCCATTCCTTTCCATTCCATTGCATTCCATTGCATTCCATTCCATTCCATTCCATTCCATTCCATTCCATTCCATTCCATTCCACTCCACTCCACTCCACTCCACTCCATTCCACTCCACTCCACTCCGGTACATTCCATTCCATTCCATTCCATTCCATTCCATTCCATTCCATTCCGTGCTTCTCGGGTACATTCCGTTCCGTTCCATTCCATTCCATTCCATTCCATTCCGTTCCAGTGCACTCTACTCCACTCCACTCCACTCCACTCCACTCCGGTACATTCCATTCCATTCCATTCCATTCCATTCCATTCCATTCCATTTCCATTCCCATTCCATTTCCATTCCCGTTCCATTTCCATTCCCGTTTCTTTTCCATTCCCGATCCATTTCCATTCCAGTTCCATTACCATTCCCGTTCCATTTCCATTCCTGATCCATTTCCATTCCCGTTCCTTTTCCATTCCCGTTCCATTTCCATTCCCGTTCCGTTACCATTCCCGTTCCATTTCCGTTCCCGTTCCGTTTCCATTCCCGTTCCATTTCCGTTCTCGTTCCGTTTCCGTTCCCGTTCCATTTCCATTCCCGTTCCATTTCCGTTCCCGTTCCATTTCCATTCCCGTTCCATTTCCGTTCCCGTTCCATTTCCATTCCCGTTCTATTTCCATTCCCTTTCCATTTCCATTTCATTCCATTCCGTTCTGCTCGGGTACATTCCATTCCATTCCATTGCATTCCATTCCGTTCTGCTCCTGTCCATTCCATTCCATTCCATTCCGTTCCATTCCGTTCTACTCGGGTAGATTCCGTTCCATTTCCTTTCCCGTTCTATTTCCATTCCCTTTCCATTTCCATTTCATTCCATTCCGTTCTGCTCGGGTACATTCCATTCCATTCCATTGCATTCCATTCCGTTCTGCTCCTGTCCATTCCTTTCCATTCCATTCCGTTCCATTCCGTTCTACTCGGGTAGATTCCATTCCATTCCATTCCATTCCATTCCATTCCATTCCATTCCATTCCTTCCCATTCCATTCCATTCTACTGGTGTCCATTCCATTCCATTCCATTCCATTCCATTCCATTCCATTCCATTCCATTCCATTCCATTCCATTGCATTCCATTCCATTCCATTCCATTCCATTCCATTCCGTTCCGTTCTACTCGGTTACATTCCATTCAATTCCATTCCATTCCGTTCTACTCGGGTAGATTCCATTCCATTCCATTCCATTCCATTCCTTTCCATTCCATTGCATTCCATTGCATTGCATTGCACTCAATTCCATTCCATTCCATTCCATTCCATTCCATTCCATTCCATTCCATTCCGTTCCGTTCAACTCGGTTACATTCCATTCAATTACATTCCATTCCGTTCTACTCGGTTACATTCCATTCCATTCCATTCCATTCCAATCCATTCCATTCCATTCCATTCCGTTCTACTCGGGTACATTCCATTCCATTCCATTCCATTCCATTCCATTCCAATCCATTCCATTCCATTCCATTCCATTCTACTGGTGTCCATTCCATTCCATTCCATTCCATTCCATTCCATTCCATTGCATTCCATTCCATTCCATTCCATTCCATTCCATTCCGTTCCGTTCTACTCGGTTACATTCCATTCAATTCCATTCCATTCCGTTCTACTCGGGTAGATTCCATTCCATTCCATTCCATTCCATTCCTTTCCATTCCATTGCATTCCATTGCATTGCATTGCACTCAATTCCATTCCATTCCATTCCATTCCATTCCATTCCATTCCATTCCATTCCGTTCCGTTCAACTCGGTTACATTCCATTCAATTACATTCCATTCCGTTCTACTCGGTTACATTCCATTCCATTCCATTCCATTCCATTCCAATCCATTCCATTCCATTCCATTCCGTTCTACTCGGGTACATTCCATTCCATTCCATTCCATTCCATTCCATTCCATTCCATTCCATTCCATTCCGTTCTACTTTGGTACATTCCATTCCATTCCATTCCATTCCATTCCATTCCATTCTATTCCATTACATTCCATTCCATTCCATTCCGTTCTACTCGGGTTGATTCCATTCTATTCCATTCCATTCCATTCCATTCCATTCCATTCCATTCCATTCCATTCCATTCCAATCGATTCCATTCCATTCCATTCCATTGAATTCCATTCCATTCCATTCCATTCCTTGGAATTCCATTCCATTCCATTCCATTCCATTCCATTCCATTCCATGGAATTCCATTCCATTCCATTCCATTCCATTCCATTGAATTCCATTCCGTTCCATTCCATTCCATTGAATTCCATTCCATTCCATTCCATTCCATTCCATTCCATTCCATTCCATTCCATTCCATTCCATTCCTTTCCATCCCATTCCATTCCATTCCATTGAATTCCATTCCATTCCATTCCATTCCATTCCTTTCCATCCCATTCCATTCCATTCCATTCCATTCCATTCCGTTCTACTCGGGTTGATTCCATTCTATTCCATTCCATTCCATTCGATCCCATTTGATTCCATTCGATTCCATTCAATTCCATTCGATTCCATTCCATTCCACTCCATTCCATTCCATTGAATTCCATTCCATTCCATTCCATTCCATTCCATTCCATTCCATTCCATTCCATTCCATTGAATTCCATTCCATTCCATTCCATTCCATTCCATTCCATTGAATTCCATTCCATTCCATTCCATTCAATTGAATTCCGTTCCATTCCATTCCATTCCGTTCCGTTCCGTCCCGTTCCGTTCCGTTCCGTTGCGTTCCGTTCCGTTCTACTCGGGTTGATTAAATTCTATTCCATTCCATTCTATTCGATTCCATTCGATTCCAATCGATTCCATTCGATTCCATTCGATTCCATTGAATTCCATTCCATTCCATTCCATTCCATTGAATTCCGTTGCATTATATTCCATTCCGTTCCATCCCGTCCCGTTCCGTTCCGTTCCGTTCCGTTGCGTGCCGTTCCGTTCTACTCGGGTTGATTCCATTCCATTCCATTCCATTCCATTCCATTCCATTCCATTCCATTGAATTCCATTCCATTCCATTCCATTCCATTCCATTCCATTCCATTCCATTCCGTTCTACTCGGGTTGATTCCATTCTATTCCATTCCATTCCATTCGATCTCATTCGATTCCATTCGATTCCATTCGATTCCACTCCATTCCATTCCATTGAATTCCATTCCATTCCATTCCATTCCATTCCATTCCATTGAATTCCATTCCATTCCATTCCATTCCATTCCATTCCATTCCATTCCATTCGATTCCATTGAATTCCATTCTGTTCCATTCCATTCCTTTGAATTCCGTTCCATTCCATTCCATTCCGTTCCTTTCCGTTCCGTTCCGTTCCGTTCCGTTCCGTTGCGTTCCGCTGCGTTCTACTCGGGTTGATTCCATTCTATTCCATTCCATTCCATTCGATCCCATTCGATTCCATTCGATTCCATTCGATTCCATTCGATTCCACTCCATTCCATTCCATAGAATTCCATTCCATTCCATTCCATTTGAATTCCATTCCATTCCATTCCATTCCATTCTATTCCATTCCATTCCATTGCATTCCATTCCATTCTACTCGGGTTGATTGCATTCTATTCCATTCCATTCCATTCGATTCCATTCGATTCCATTCGATTCCATTCGATTCCATTCGATTCCATTCCATTCCATTCCATTCCATTCCATTGAATTCCATTCCATTCCATTCCATTCCATTCCATTGAATTCCATTCCATTCCATTCCATTCCATTCCATTCCATTCCATTGAATTCCATTCCGTTCCATTCCATTCCATTGAATTCCATTCCATTCCATTCCATTCCATTCCATTCCATTCCATTCCATTCCATTCCATTGAATTCCATTCCATTCCATTCCATTCCATTCCATTCCATCCCATTCCATTCCATTCCATTCCATTCCGTTCTACTCGGGTTGATTCCATTCTATTCCATTCCATTCCATTCGATCCCATTTGATTCCATTCGATTCCATTCAATTCCATTCGATTCCATTCCATTCCACTCCATTCCATTCCATTGAATTCCATTCCATTCCATTCCATTCCATTCCATTCCATTCCATTCCATGGAATTCCATTCCATTCCATTCCATTCCATAGAATTCCATTCCATTCCATTCCATTCCACTGAATTCCGTTCCATTCCATTCCATTCCGTTCCGTTCCGTTCCGTTCCGTACCGTTGCGTTCCGTTCCGTTCCGTTGTGTTCCGTTCCGTTCTACTCGGGTTGCTTCCATTCTATTCCATTCCATTCCAATCCATTCCGTTCCATTCCATTGAATTCCATTCCATTCCACTCCATTCCATTCCATTCGATTCCATTCCATTCCATTCCATTCCGTTGCATTCCATTCCATTCCATTCCATTCCATTCCATTCCATTGAATTCCATTCCATTCCATTCCATTCCATGGAATTCCGTTCCATTCCATTCCATTCCGTTCCTTTCCGTCCCGTTCCGTTCCGTTCCGTTCCGTTGCGTTCCGTTCCGTTCTACTCGGGTTGATTCCATTCTATTCCATTCCATTCCATTCGATTCCATTCGATTCCATTCGATTCCACTCCATTCCATTCCATAGAATTCCATTCCATTCCATTCCATTCCATTGAATTCCATTCCATTCCATTCCATTCCATTCCATTCCATTCCATTCTACTGGTGTCCATTCCATTCCATTCCATTCCATTCCATTCCATTCCATTCCATTCCATTCCTTTCCATTCCATTGCATTCCATTGCATTCCATTCCATTCCATTCCATTCCATTCCATTCCATTCCATTCCATTCCACTCCACTCCACTCCACTCCACTCCATTCCACTCCACTCCACTCCGGTACATTCCATTCCATTCCATTCCATTCCATTCCATTCCATTCCATTCCGTGCTTCTCGGGTACATTCCGTTCCGTTCCATTCCATTCCATTCCATTCCATTCCGTTCCAGTGCACTCTACTCCACTCCACTCCACTCCACTCCACTCCGGTACATTCCATTCCATTCCATTCCATTCCATTCCATTCCATTCCATTTCCATTCCCATTCCATTTCCATTCCCGTTCCATTTCCATTCCCGTTTCTTTTCCATTCCCGATCCATTTCCATTCCAGTTCCATTACCATTCCCGTTCCATTTCCATTCCTGATCCATTTCCATTCCCGTTCCTTTTCCATTCCCGTTCCATTTCCATTCCCGTTCCGTTACCATTCCCGTTCCATTTCCGTTCCCGTTCCGTTTCCATTCCCGTTCCATTTCCGTTCTCGTTCCGTTTCCGTTCCCGTTCCATTTCCATTCCCGTTCCATTTCCGTTCCCGTTCCATTTCCATTCCCGTTCCATTTCCGTTCCCGTTCCATTTCCATTCCCGTTCTATTTCCATTCCCTTTCCATTTCCATTTCATTCCATTCCGTTCTGCTCGGGTACATTCCATTCCATTCCATTGCATTCCATTCCGTTCTGCTCCTGTCCATTCCATTCCATTCCATTCCGTTCCATTCCGTTCTACTCGGGTAGATTCCGTTCCATTTCCTTTCCCGTTCTATTTCCATTCCCTTTCCATTTCCATTTCATTCCATTCCGTTCTGCTCGGGTACATTCCATTCCATTCCATTGCATTCCATTCCGTTCTGCTCCTGTCCATTCCTTTCCATTCCATTCCGTTCCATTCCGTTCTACTCGGGTAGATTCCATTCCATTCCATTCCATTCCATTCCATTCCATTCCATTCCATTCCTTCCCATTCCATTCCATTCTACTGGTGTCCATTCCATTCCATTCCATTCCATTCCATTCCATTCCATTCCATTCCATTCCATTCCATTCCATTGCATTCCATTCCATTCCATTCCATTCCATTCCATTCCGTTCCGTTCTACTCGGTTACATTCCATTCAATTCCATTCCATTCCGTTCTACTCGGGTAGATTCCATTCCATTCCATTCCATTCCATTCCTTTCCATTCCATTGCATTCCATTGCATTGCATTGCACTCAATTCCATTCCATTCCATTCCATTCCATTCCATTCCATTCCATTCCATTCCGTTCCGTTCAACTCGGTTACATTCCATTCAATTACATTCCATTCCGTTCTACTCGGTTACATTCCATTCCATTCCATTCCATTCCAATCCATTCCATTCCATTCCATTCCGTTCTACTCGGGTACATTCCATTCCATTCCATTCCATTCCATTCCATTCCAATCCATTCCATTCCATTCCATTCCATTCTACTGGTGTCCATTCCATTCCATTCCATTCCATTCCATTCCATTCCATTGCATTCCATTCCATTCCATTCCATTCCATTCCATTCCGTTCCGTTCTACTCGGTTACATTCCATTCAATTCCATTCCATTCCGTTCTACTCGGGTAGATTCCATTCCATTCCATTCCATTCCATTCCTTTCCATTCCATTGCATTCCATTGCATTGCATTGCACTCAATTCCATTCCATTCCATTCCATTCCATTCCATTCCATTCCATTCCATTCCGTTCCGTTCAACTCGGTTACATTCCATTCAATTACATTCCATTCCGTTCTACTCGGTTACATTCCATTCCATTCCATTCCATTCCATTCCAATCCATTCCATTCCATTCCATTCCGTTCTACTCGGGTACATTCCATTCCATTCCATTCCATTCCATTCCATTCCATTCCATTCCATTCCATTCCGTTCTACTTTGGTACATTCCATTCCATTCCATTCCATTCCATTCCATTCCATTCTATTCCATTACATTCCATTCCATTCCATTCCGTTCTACTCGGGTTGATTCCATTCTATTCCATTCCATTCCATTCCATTCCATTCCATTCCATTCCATTCCATTCCATTCCAATCGATTCCATTCCATTCCATTCCATTGAATTCCATTCCATTCCATTCCATTCCTTGGAATTCCATTCCATTCCATTCCATTCCATTCCATTCCATTCCATGGAATTCCATTCCATTCCATTCCATTCCATTCCATTGAATTCCATTCCGTTCCATTCCATTCCATTGAATTCCATTCCATTCCATTCCATTCCATTCCATTCCATTCCATTCCATTCCATTCCATTCCATTCCTTTCCATCCCATTCCATTCCATTCCATTGAATTCCATTCCATTCCATTCCATTCCATTCCTTTCCATCCCATTCCATTCCATTCCATTCCATTCCATTCCGTTCTACTCGGGTTGATTCCATTCTATTCCATTCCATTCCATTCGATCCCATTTGATTCCATTCGATTCCATTCAATTCCATTCGATTCCATTCCATTCCACTCCATTCCATTCCATTGAATTCCATTCCATTCCATTCCATTCCATTCCATTCCATTCCATTCCATTCCATTCCATTGAATTCCATTCCATTCCATTCCATTCCATTCCATTCCATTGAATTCCATTCCATTCCATTCCATTCAATTGAATTCCGTTCCATTCCATTCCATTCCGTTCCGTTCCGTCCCGTTCCGTTCCGTTCCGTTGCGTTCCGTTCCGTTCTACTCGGGTTGATTAAATTCTATTCCATTCCATTCTATTCGATTCCATTCGATTCCAATCGATTCCATTCGATTCCATTCGATTCCATTGAATTCCATTCCATTCCATTCCATTCCATTGAATTCCGTTGCATTATATTCCATTCCGTTCCATCCCGTCCCGTTCCGTTCCGTTCCGTTCCGTTGCGTGCCGTTCCGTTCTACTCGGGTTGATTCCATTCCATTCCATTCCATTCCATTCCATTCCATTCCATTCCATTGAATTCCATTCCATTCCATTCCATTCCATTCCATTCCATTCCATTCCATTCCGTTCTACTCGGGTTGATTCCATTCTATTCCATTCCATTCCATTCGATCTCATTCGATTCCATTCGATTCCATTCGATTCCACTCCATTCCATTCCATTGAATTCCATTCCATTCCATTCCATTCCATTCCATTCCATTGAATTCCATTCCATTCCATTCCATTCCATTCCATTCCATTCCATTCCATTCGATTCCATTGAATTCCATTCTGTTCCATTCCATTCCTTTGAATTCCGTTCCATTCCATTCCATTCCGTTCCTTTCCGTTCCGTTCCGTTCCGTTCCGTTCCGTTGCGTTCCGCTGCGTTCTACTCGGGTTGATTCCATTCTATTCCATTCCATTCCATTCGATCCCATTCGATTCCATTCGATTCCATTCGATTCCATTCGATTCCACTCCATTCCATTCCATAGAATTCCATTCCATTCCATTCCATTTGAATTCCATTCCATTCCATTCCATTCCATTCTATTCCATTCCATTCCATTGCATTCCATTCCATTCTACTCGGGTTGATTGCATTCTATTCCATTCCATTCCATTCGATTCCATTCGATTCCATTCGATTCCATTCGATTCCATTCGATTCCATTCCATTCCATTCCATTCCATTCCATTGAATTCCATTCCATTCCATTCCATTCCATTCCATTGAATTCCATTCCATTCCATTCCATTCCATTCCATTCCATTCCATTGAATTCCATTCCGTTCCATTCCATTCCATTGAAATCCATTCCATTCCATTCCATTCCATTCCATTCCATTCCATTCCATTCCATTCCATTGAATTCCATTCCATTCCATTCCATTCCATTCCATTCCATCCCATTCCATTCCATTCCATTCCATTCCGTTCTACTCGGGTTGATTCCATTCTATTCCATTCCATTCCATTCGATCCCATTTGATTCCATTCGATTCCATTCAATTCCATTCGATTCCATTCCATTCCACTCCATTCCATTCCATTGAATTCCATTCCATTCCATTCCATTCCATTCCATTCCATTCCATGGAATTCCATTCCATTCCATTCCATTCCATTCCATAGAATTCCATTCCATTCCATTCCATTCCACTGAATTCCGTTCCATTCCATTCCATTCCGTTCCGTTCCGTTCCGTTCCGTTCCGTTGCGTTCCGTTCCGTTCCGTTGTGTTCCGTTCCGTTCTACTCGGGTTGATTCCATTCTATTCCATTCCATTCCAATCCATTCCGTTCCATTCCATTGAATTCCATTCCATTCCATTCCATTCCATTCCATTCGATTCCATTCCATTCCATTGAATTCCATTGCATTCCATTCCATTCCATTCCATTCCATTCCATTGAATTCCATTCCATTCCATTCCATTCCATGGAATTCCGTTCCATTCCATTCCATTCCGTTCCTTTCCGTCCCGTTCCGTTCCGTTCCGTTCCGTTGCATTCCGTTCCGTTCTACTCGGGTTGATTCCATTCCATTCCATTCCATTCCATTCGATTCCATTCGATTCCATTCGATTCCACTCCATTCCATTCCATAGAATTCCATTCCATTCCATTCCATTCCATTGAATTCCATTCCATTCCATTCCATTCCATTCCATTCCATTCCATTCTACTGGTGTCCATTCCATTCCATTCCATTCCATTCCATTCCATTCCATTCCTTTCCATTCCATTGCATTCCATTGCATTCCATTCCATTCCATTCCATTCCATTCCATTCCATTCCACTCCACTCCACTCCACTCCACTCCATTCCACTCCACTCCACTCCGGTACATTCCATTCCATTCCATTCCATTCCATTCCAATCCATTCCGTGCTTCTCGGGTACATTCCGTTCCGTTCCATTCCATTCCATTCCATTCCATTCCGTTCCAGTGCACTCTACTCCACTCCACTCCACTCCACTCCACTCCGGTACATTCCATTCCATTCCATTCCATTCCATTCCATTCCATTCCATTTCCATTCCCATTCCATTTCCATTCCCGTTCCATTTCCATTCCCGTTTCTTTTCCATTCCCGATCCATTTCCATTCCAGTTCCATTACCATTCCCGTTCCATTTCCATTCCCGATCCATTTCCATTCCCGTTCCTTTTCCATTCCCGTTCCATTTCCATTCCGGTTCCGTTACCATTCCCGTTCCATTTCCGTTCCCGTTCCGTTTCCGTTCCCGTTCCATTTCCGTTCTCGTTCCGTTTCCGTTCCCGTTCCATTTCCATTCCCGTTCCATTTCCGTTCCCGTTCCATTTCCATTCCCGTTCCATTTCCGTTCCCGTTCCATTTCCATTCCCGTTCTATTTCCATTCCCTTTCCATTTCCATTTCATTCCATTCCGTTCTGCTCGGGTACATTCCATTCCATTCCATTGCATTCCATTCCGTTCTGCTCCTGTCCATTCCATTCCATTCCATTCCGTTCCATTCCGTTCTACTCGGGTAGATTCCATTCCATTCCATTCCATTCCATTCCATTCCATTCCATTCCATTCCATTCCATTCCATTCCATTCCATTCTACTGGTGTCCATTCCATTCCATTCCATTCCATTCCATTCCATTCCATTCCATTCCATTCCATTGCATTCCATTCCATTCAATTCCATTCCATTCCGTTCTACTCGGGTAGATTCCATTCCATTCCATTCCATTCCATTCCTTTCCATTCCATTGCATTCCATTGCATTGCATTGCACTCAATTCCATTCCATTCCATTCCATTCCATTCCATTCCATTCCATTCCATTCCTTTCCGTTCAACTCGGTTACATTCCATTCAATTACATTCCATTCCGTTCTACTCGGTTACATTCCATTCCATTCCATTCCATTCCATTCCAATCCATTCCATTCCATTCCATTCCGTTCTACTCGGGTACATTCCATTCCATTCCATTCCATTCCATTCCATTCCATTCCATTCCATTCCGTTCTACCTTGGTACATTCCATTCCATTCCATTCCATTCCATTCCATTCTATTCCATTACATTCCATTCCATTCCATTCCGTTCTACTCGGGTTGATTCCATTCTATTCCATTCCATTCCATTCCATTCCATTCCATTCCATTCCATTCCATTCCATTCCAATCGATTGCATTCCATTCCATTCCATTGAATTCCATTCCACTCCATTCCATTCCATAGAATTCCGTTCCATTCCATTCCATTCCATTCCATTCCATTCCATTCCATTCCATTCCATGGAATTCCATTCCATTCCATTCCATTCCTTTCCATTGAATTCCATTCTGTTCCATTCCATTCCTTTGAATTCCGTTCCATTCCATTCCATTCCGTTCCTTTCCGTTCCGTTCCGTTCCGTTCCGTTCCGTTGCGTTCCGCTCCGTTCTACTCGGGTTGATTCCATTCTATTCCATTCCATTCCATTCGATCCCATTCGATTCCATTCGATTCCATTCGATTCCATTCGATTCCACTCCATTCCATTCCATAGAATTCCATTCCATTCCATTCCATTTGAATTCCATTCCATTCCATTCCATTCCATTCTATTCCATTCCATCCCATTCCATTCCATTCCATTCCATTCTACTCGGGTTGATTGCATTCTATTCCATTCCATTCCATTCGATTCCATTCGATTCCATTCGATTCAATTCGATTCCATTCGATTCCATTCGATTCCATTCCATTCCATTCCATTCCATTGAATTCCATTCCATTCCATTCCATTCCATTCCATTGAATTCCATTCCATTCCATTCCATTCCATTCCATTCCATTCCATTGAATTCCATTCCGTTCCATTTCATTCCATTGAATTCCATTCCATTCCATTCCATTCCATTCCATTCCATTCCATTCCATCCCATTCAATTCCATTCCATTCCATTCCATTCCATTCCATTCCATCCCATCCCATTCCATTCCATTCCATTCCATTCCGTTCTACTCGGGTTGATTGCATTCTATTCCATTCCATTCCATTCGATCCCATTTGATTCCATTCGATTCCATTCAATTCCATTCGATTCCATTCCATTCCACTCCATTCCATTCCATTGAATTCCATTCCATTCCATTCCATTACATTCCATTCCATTCCATGGAATTCCATTCCATTCCATTCCATTCCATTCCATAGAATTCCATTCCATTCCATTCCATTCCACTGAATTCCATTCCATTCCATTCCATTCCGTTCCGTTCCGTTCCGTTGCGTTCCGTTCCGTTCCGTTGTGTTCCGTTCCGTTCTACTCAGGTTGATTCCGTTCTATTCCATTCCATTCCAATCCATTCCATTCCATTCCATTGAATTCCATTCAATTCCATTCCATTCCATTCCATTCCATTCCATTCCATTCCATTCCATTGAATTCCATTCCATTCCATTCCATTCCATTCCATTCCATTCCATTCCATTGAATTCCATTCCATTCCATTCCATTCCATGGAATTCCGTTCCATTCCATTCCATTCCGTTCCGTTCCGTCCCGTTCCGTTCCGTTCCGTTCCGTTGCGTTCCGTTCCGTTCTACTCGGGTTGATTCCATTCTATTCCATTCCATTCCATTCGATTCCATTCGATTCCATTCGATTCCACTCCATTCCATTCCATAGAATTCCATTCCATTCCATTCCATTCCATTGAATTCCATTCCATTCCATTCCATTCCATTGAATTCCATTCCATTCCATTCCATTCCATTGAAATCCATTCCATTCCATTCCATTCCATTCCATTCCATTCCATTCCATTGAATTCCATTCCATTCCATTCCATTCCATTCCATTCCATTCCATTCCATTTCATTCCAGTCCAATCCATTCGATTCCATTCCATTCCATTCCATTTCATTGCATTCCATTCCATTCCATTCCATTCCATTCCATTCCATTCCATTCCATTCCATTCCGTTCTACTCAGGTTGATTCCATTCTATTCCATTCCATTCCATTCCATTCCATTCCATTCCATTCCATTCGATTCCATTCCATTCCATTCCATTGAATTCCATTCCATTCCTTTCCATTCCATGGAATTCCATTCCATTCCATTCCATTCCATTCCATTCCATTCCATTGAATTCCATTCCATTCCATTCCATTCCATTCCATTGAATTCCATTCCGTTCCATTCCATTCCATTGAATTCCATTCCATTCCATTCCATTCCATTCCATTCCATTGAATTCCATTCCATTCCATTCCATTCCATTCCATTCCATTCCATCCCATTCCATTCCATTCCATTCCATTCCGTTCTACTCGGGTTGATTCCATTCTATTCCATTCCATTCCATTCGATCCCATTTGATTCCATTCGATTCCATTCAATTCCATTCGATTCCATTCCATTCCACTCCATTCCATTCCATTGAATTCCATTCCATTCCATTCCATTCCATTCCATTCCATTCCATTCCATGGAATTCCATTCCATTCCATTCCATTCCATAGAATTCCATTCCATTCCATTCCATTCCACTGAATTCCGTTCCATTCCATTCCATTCCGTTCCGTTCCGTTCCGTTCCGTTCCGTTGCGTTCCGTTCCGTTCCGTTGTGTTCCGTTCCGTTCTACTCGGGTTGATTCCATTCTATTCCATTCCATTCCAATCCATTCCGTTCCATTCCATTGAATTCCATTCCATTCCATTCCATTCCATTCCATTCGATTCCATTCCATTCCATTGAATTCCATTGCATTCCATTCCATTCCATTCCATTCCATTCCATTGAATTCCATTCCATTCCATTCCATTCCATGGAATTCCGTTCCATTCCATTCCATTCCGTTCCTTTCCGTCCCGTTCCGTTCCGTTCCGTTCCGTTGCGTTCCGTTCCGTTCTACTCGGGTTGATTCCATTCTATTCCATTCCATTCCATTCGATTCCATTCGATTCCATTCGATTCCACTCCATTCCATTCCATAGAATTCCATTCCATTCCATTCCATTCCATTGAATTCCATTCCATTCCATTCCATTCCATTCCATTCCATTCCATTCTACTGGTGTCCATTCCATTCCATTCCATTCCATTCCATTCCATTCCATTCCATTCCTTTCCATTCCATTGCATTCCATTGCATTCCATTCCATTCCATTCCATTCCATTCCATTCCATTCCACTCCACTCCACTCCACTCCACTCCATTCCACTCCACTCCACTCCGGTACATTCCATTCCATTCCATTCCATTCCATTCCATTCCATTCCGTGCTTCTCGGGTACATTCCGTTCCGTTCCATTCCATTCCATTCCATTCCATTCCGTTCCAGTGCACTCTACTCCACTCCACTCCACTCCACTCCACTCCGGTACATTCCATTCCATTCCATTCCATTCCATTCCATTCCATTCCATTTCCATTCCCATTCCATTTCCATTCCCGTTCCATTTCCATTCCCGTTTCTTTTCCATTCCCGATCCATTTCCATTCCAGTTCCATTACCATTCCCGTTCCATTTCCATTCCCGATCCATTTCCATTCCCGTTCCTTTTCCATTCCCGTTCCATTTCCATTCCCGTTCCGTTACCATTCCCGTTCCATTTCCGTTCCCGTTCCGTTTCCGTTCCCGTTCCATTTCCGTTCTCGTTCCGTTTCCGTTCCCGTTCCATTTCCATTCCCGTTCCATTTCCGTTCCCGTTCCATTTCCATTCCCGTTCCATTTCCGTTCCCGTTCCATTTCCATTCCCGTTCTATTTCCATTCCCTTTCCATTTCCATTTCATTCCATTCCGTTCTGCTCGGGTACATTCCATTCCATTCCATTGCATTCCATTCCGTTCTGCTCCTGTCCATTCCTTTCCATTCCATTCCGTTCCATTCCGTTCTACTCGGGTAGATTCCATTCCATTCCATTCCATTCCATTCCATTCCATTCCATTCCATTCTACTGGTGTCCATTCCATTCCATTCCATTCCATTCCATTCCATTCCATTCCATTCCATTCCATTCCATTGCATTCCATTCCATTCCATTCCATTCCATTCCGTTCCGTTCTACTCGGTTACATTCCATTCAATTCCATTCCATTCCGTTCTACTCGGGTAGATTCCATTCCATTCCATTCCATTCCATTCCTTTCCATTCCATTGCATTCCATTGCATTGCATTGCACTCAATTCCATTCCATTCCATTCCATTCCATTCCATTCCATTCCATTCCATTCCGTTCCGTTCAACTCGGTTACATTCCATTCAATTACATTCCATTCCGTTCTACTCGGTTACATTCCATTCCATTCCATTCCATTCCATTCCAATCCATTCCATTCCATTCCATTCCGTTCTACTCGGGTACATTCCATTCCATTCCATTCCATTCCATTCCATTCCATTCCATTCCATTCCATTCCATTCCATTCCGTTCTACTTTGGTACATTCCATTCCATTCCATTCCATTCCATTCCATTCTATTCCATTACATTCCATTCCATTCCATTCCGTTCTACTCGGGTTGATTCCATTCTATTCCATTCCATTCCATTCCATTCCATTCCATTCCATTCCATTCCATTCCAATCGATTCCATTCCATTCCATTCCATTGAATTCCATTCCATTCCATTCCATTCCTTGGAATTCCATTCCATTCCATTCCATTCCATTCCATTCCATTCCATTCCATGGAATTCCATTCCATTCCATTCCATTCCATTCCATTGAATTCCATTCCGTTCCATTCCATTCCATTGAATTCCATTCCATTCCATTCCATTCCATTCCATTCCATTCCATTCCATTCCATTGAATTCCATTCCATTCCATTCCATTCCATTCCATTGAATTCCATTCCATTCCATTCCATTCAATTGAATTCCGTTCCATTCCATTCCATTCCGTTCCGTTCCGTCCCGTTCCGTTCCGTTCCGTTGCGTTCCGTTCCGTTCTACTCGGGTTGATTAAATTCTATTCCATTCCATTCTATTCGATTCCATTCGATTCCAATCGATTCCATTCGATTCCATTCGATTCCATTGAATTCCATTCCATTCCATTCCATTCCATTGAATTCCGTTGCATTATATTCCATTCCGTTCCGTCCCGTCCCGTTCCGTTCCGTTCCGTTCCGTTGCGTGCCGTTCCGTTCTACTCGGGTTGATTCCATTCCATTCCATTCCATTCCATTCCATTCCATTCCATTCCATTCCATTCCCTTGAATTCCATTCCATTCCATTCCATTCCATTCCATTCCATTCCATTCCATTCCGTTCTACTCGGGTTGATTCCATTCTATTCCATTCCACTCCATTCAATCTCATTCGATTCCATTCGATTCCATTCGATTCCACTCCATTCCATTCCATTGAATTCCATTCCATTCCATTCCATTCCATTCCATTCCATTGAATTCCATTCCATTCCATTCCATTCCATTCCATTCCATTCCATTCCATTCCATTCGATTCCATTGAATTCCATTCTGTTCCATTCCATTCCTTTGAATTCCGTTCCATTCCATTCCATTCCGTTCCTTTCCGTTCCGTTCCGTTCCGTTCCGTTCCGTTGCGTTCCGCTCCGTTCTACTCGGGTTGATTCCATTCTATTCCATTCCATTCCATTCGATCCCATTCGATTCCATTCGATTCCATTCGATTCCATTCGATTCCACTCCATTCCATTCCATAGAATTCCATTCCATTCCATTCCATTTGAATTCCATTCCATTCCATTCCATTCCATTCTATTCCATTCCATCCCATTCCATTCCATTCCATTCCATTCTACTCGGGTTGATTGCATTCTATTCCATTCCATTCCATTCGATTCCATTCGATTCCATTCGATTCCATTCGATTCCATTCGATTCCATTCGATTCCATTCCATTCCATTCCATTCCATTCCATTGAATTCCATTCCATTCCATTCCATTCCATTCCATTGAATTCCGTTCCTTTCCATTCCATTCCATTCCGTTCCGTTCCGTTCCGTTCCGTTGCGTTCCGTTCCGTTCAACTAGGGTTGATTCCATTCTATTCAATTCCATTCCATTCCATTCTACACGGGTTGATCATTCCATTCCGTTCCGTTCCGTTCCGTTCCGTTCCGTTCCGTACCGTTCTACTCGGGTTGATTCCATTCTATTCCATTCCATTCCATTCGATTCCATTCGACTCCATTCCATTCCATTCCATTCCATTCCATTCCATTCCGTTCTACTCAGGTTGATTCCATTCTATTCCATTCCATTCCATTCCATTCCATTCCATTCCATTCCATTCGATTCCATTCCATTCCATTCCATTGAATTCCATTCCATTCCTTTCCATTCCATGGAATTCCATTCCATTCCATTCCATTCCATTCCATTCCATTCCATTGAATTCCATTCCATTCCATTCCATTCCATTCCATTGAATTCCATTCCGTTCCATTCCATTCCATTGAATTCCATTCCATTCCATTCCATTCCATTCCATTCCATTCCATTCCATTGAATTCCATTCCATTCCATTCCATTCCATTCCATTCCATTCCATCCCATTCCATTCCATTCCATTCCATTCCGTTCTACTCGGGTTGATTCCATTCTATTCCATTCCATTCCATTCGATCCCATTTGATTCCATTCGATTCCATTCAATTCCATTCGATTCCATTCCATTCCACTCCATTCCATTCCATTGAATTCCATTCCATTCCATTCCATTCCATTCCATTCCATTCCATTCCATGGAATTCCATTCCATTCCATTCCATTCCATAGAATTCCATTCCATTCCATTCCATTCCACTGAATTCCGTTCCATTCCATTCCATTCCGTTCCGTTCCGTTCCGTTCCGTTCCGTTGCGTTCCGTTCCGTTCCGTTGTGTTCCGTTCCGTTCTACTCGGGTTGATTCCATTCTATTCCATTCCATTCCAATCCATTCCGTTCCATTCCATTGAATTCCATTCCATTCCATTCCATTCCATTCCATTCGATTCCATTCCATTCCATGGAATTCCATTGCATTCCATTCCATTCCATTCCATTCCATTCCATTGAATTCCATTCCATTCCATTCCATTCCATGGAATTCCGTTCCATTCCATTCCATTCCGTTCCTTTCCGTCCCGTTCCGTTCCGTTCCGTTCCGTTGCGTTCCGTTCCGTTCTACTCGGGTTGATTCCATTCTATTCCATTCCATTCCATTCGATTCCATTCGATTCCATTCGATTCCACTCCATTCCATTCCATAGAATTCCATTCCATTCCATTCCATTCCATTGAATTCCATTCCATTCCATTCCATTCCATTCCATTCCATTCCATTCTACTGGT
This sequence comes from Gorilla gorilla gorilla, assembly GCF_029281585.2. Classification (NCBI taxonomy): domain Eukaryota; kingdom Metazoa; phylum Chordata; class Mammalia; order Primates; family Hominidae; genus Gorilla; species Gorilla gorilla. The sequence goes on along the minus strand of NC_073240.2, from coordinate 11,640,210 downwards.
GTCCATTCCATTCCATTCCATTCCATTCCATTCCATTCCATTCCATTCCTTTCCATTCCATTGCATTCCATTGCATTCCATTCCATTCCATTCCATTCCATTCCATTCCATTCCACTCCACTCCACTCCACTCCACTCCATTCCACTCCACTCCACTCCGGTACATTCCATTCCATTCCATTCCATTCCATTCCATTCCATTCCGTGCTTCTCGGGTACATTCCGTTCCGTTCCATTCCATTCCATTCCATTCCATTCCGTTCCAGTGCACTCTACTCCACTCCACTCCACTCCACTCCACTCCGGTACATTCCATTCCATTCCATTCCATTCCATTCCATTCCATTTCCATTCCCATTCCATTTCCATTCCCGTTCCATTTCCATTCCCGTTTCTTTTCCATTCCCGATCCATTTCCATTCCAGTTCCATTACCATTCCCGTTCCATTTCCATTCCCGATCCATTTCCATTCCCGTTCCTTTTCCATTCCCGTTCCATTTCCATTCCCGTTCCGTTACCATTCCCGTTCCATTTCCGTTCCCGTTCCGTTTCCGTTCCCGTTCCATTTCCGTTCTCGTTCCGTTTCCGTTCCCGTTCCATTTCCATTCCCGTTCCATTTCCGTTCCCGTTCCATTTCCATTCCCGTTCCATTTCCGTTCCCGTTCCATTTCCATTCCCGTTCTATTTCCATTCCCTTTCCATTTCCATTTCATTCCATTCCGTTCTGCTCGGGTACATTCCATTCCATTCCATTGCATTCCATTCCGTTCTGCTCCTGTCCATTCCTTTCCATTCCATTCCGTTCCATTCCGTTCTACTCGGGTAGATTCCATTCCATTCCATTCCATTCCATTCCATTCCATTCCATTCCATTCTACTGGTGTCCATTCCATTCCATTCCATTCCATTCCATTCCATTCCATTCCATTCCATTCCATTGCATTCCATTCCATTCCATTCCATTCCATTCCGTTCCGTTCTACTCGGTTACATTCCATTCAATTCCATTCCATTCCGTTCTACTCGGGTAGATTCCATTCCATTCCATTCCATTCCATTCCTTTCCATTCCATTGCATTCCATTGCATTGCATTGCACTCAATTCCATTCCATTCCATTCCATTCCATTCCATTCCATTCCATTCCATTCCGTTCCGTTCAACTCGGTTACATTCCATTCAATTACATTCCATTCCGTTCTACTCGGTTACATTACATTCCATTCCATTCCATTCCATTCCAATCCATTCCATTCCATTCCATTCCGTTCTACTCGGGTACATTCCATTCCATTCCATTCCATTCCATTCCATTCCATTCCATTCCATTCCATTCCATTCCATTCCGTTCTACTTTGGTACATTCCATTCCATTCCATTCCATTCCATTCCATTCTATTCCATTACATTCCATTCCATTCCATTCCGTTCTACTCGGGTTGATTCCATTCTATTCCATTCCATTCCATTCCATTCCATTCCATTCCATTCCATTCCATTCCATTCCAATCGATTCCATTCCATTCCATTCCATTGAATTCCATTCCATTCCATTCCATTCCTTGGAATTCCATTCCATTCCATTCCATTCCATTCCATTCCATTCCATTCCATGGAATTCCATTCCATTCCATTCCATTCCATTCCATTGAATTCCATTCCGTTCCATTCCATTCCATTGAATTCCATTCCATTCCATTCCATTCCATTCCATTCCATTCCATTCCATTCCATTGAATTCCATTCCATTCCATTCCATTCCATTCCTTTCCATCCCTTTCCATTCCATTCCATTCCATTCCATTCCGTTCTACTCGGGTTGATTCCGTTCTATTCCATTCCATTCCATTCGATCCCATTTGATTCCATTCGATTCCATTCAATTCCATTCGATTCCATTCCATTCCACTCCATTCCATTCCATTGAATTCCATTCCATTCCATTCCATTCCATTCCATTCCATTCCATTCCATTCCATTCCATTGAATTCCATTCCATTCCATTCCATTCCATTCCATTGAATTCCATTCCATTCCATTCCATTCAATTGAATTCCGTTCCATTCCATTCCATTCCGTTCCGTTCCGTCCCGTTCCGTTCCGTTCCGTTGCGTTCCGTTCCGTTCTACTCGGGTTGATTAAATTCTATTCCATTCCATTCTATTCGATTCCATTCGATTCCAATCGATTCCATTCGATTCCATTCGATTCCATTGAATTCCATTCCATTCCATTCCATTCCATTGAATTCCGTTGCATTATATTCCATTCCGTTCCGTCCCGTCCCGTTCCGTTCCGTTCCGTTCCGTTGCGTGCCGTTCCGTTCTACTCGGGTTGATTCCATTCCATTCCATTCCATTCCATTCCATTCCATTCCATTCCATTCCCTTGAATTCCATTCCATTCCATTCCATTCCATTCCATTCCATTCCATTCCATTCCATTCCGTTCTACTCGGGTTGATTCCATTCTATTCCATTCCATTCCATTCAATCTCATTCGATTCCATTCGATTCCATTCGATTCCACTCCATTCCATTCCATTGAATTCCATTCCATTCCATTCCATTCCATTCCATTCCATTGAATTCCATTCCATTCCATTCCATTCCATTCCATTCCATTCCATTCCATTCGATTCCATTGAATTCCATTCTGTTCCATTCCATTCCTTTGAATTCCGTTCCATTCCATTCCATTCCGTTCCTTTCCGTTCCGTTCCGTTCCGTTCCGTTCCGTTGCGTTCCGCTCCGTTCTACTCGGGTTGATTCCATTCTATTCCATTCCATTCCATTCGATCCCATTCGATTCCATTCGATTCCATTCGATTCCATTCGATTCCACTCCATTCCATTCCATAGAATTCCATTCCATTCCATTCCATTTGAATTCCATTCCATTCCATTCCATTCCATTCTATTCCATTCCATCCCATTCCATTCCATTCCATTCCATTCTACTCGGGTTGATTGCATTCTATTCCATTCCATTCCCTTCGATTCCATTCGATTCCATTCGATTCCATTCGATTCCATTCGATTCCATTCGATTCCATTCCATTCCATTCCATTCCATTCCATTGAATTCCATTCCATTCCATTCCATTCCATTCCATTGAATTCCGTTCCTTTCCATTCCATTCCATTCCGTTCCGTTCCGTTCCGTTCCGTTGCGTTCCGTTCCGTTCAACTAGGGTTGATTCCATTCTATTCAATTCCATTCCATTCCATTCTACACGGGTTGATCATTCCATTCCGTTCCGTTCCGTTCCGTTCCGTTCCGTTCCGTACCGTTCTACTCGGGTTGATTCCATTCTATTCCATTCCATTCCATTCGATTCCATTCGACTCCATTCCATTCCATTCCATTCCATTCCATTCCATTCCATTGCATTCCATTCCACTCCATTCCATTCCATTCCATTCCATTCCATTCCATTCCATTCCATTCCGTTCCATTGAATTCCATTCCATTCCATTCCATTCCATTCCATTCCATTCCATTCCACTCCATTCCATTCCACTCCACTGCACTCCACTCCACTCCACTCCACTCCATTCCACTCCCTTCCATTCCATTAAGTTGAATTCCATTCCATTCCATTCCATTCCATTCCGTTCCATTCCATTCCACTCCACTCCATTCCACTGCACTCCACTCCACTCCACTCCACTCCACTCCATTCCATTCCCTTCCATTCCATTCAATTGAATTGCATTGAATTCCATTCCATTCCATTCCATAACATTTCATTGCATTCCATTCCATTCCATTCCATTCCATTCCATTCCATTCCGTTCTACTCGGGTTGATTCCATTCTATTCCATTCCATTCCATTCGATTCCATTCGATTCCATTCGATTCCATTCGATTCCATTCTTTTCCATTCCATTCCATTCCATTCTATTCCATTGAATTCCATTCCATTCCATTCCATTCCATTCCATTCCATTGCATTCCATTCCATTGAATTCCATTGAATTCCATTCCATTGAATTCCATTCCATTCCATTCCATTCCATTCCATTCCATTCCATAGAATTCCATTCCATTCCATTCCATTCCATTCCATTCCATTCCATTCCATTGAATTCCATTCCATTCCATTCCATTCCATGGAATTCCGTTCCATTCCATTCCATTCCGTTCCGTTCCGTCCCGTTCCGTTCCGTTCCGTTGCGTTCCGTTCCGTTCTACTCGGGTTGATTCCATTCTATTCCATTCCATTCCATTCGATTCCATTCGATTCCATTCGATTCCACTCCATTCCATTCCATAGAATTCCATTCCATTCCATTCCATTCCATTGAATTCCATTCCATTCCATTCCATTCCATTGAATTCCATTCCATTCCATTCCATTCCATTGAATTCCATTCCATTCCATTCCATTCCATTCCATTCCATTCCATTCCATTCTACTGGTGTCCATTCCATTCCATTCCATTCCGTTCCATTCCATTCCATTCCATTCCATTCCATTCCATTCCGTTCCGTTCTACTCGGTTACATTCCATTCAATTCCATTCCATTCCGTTCTACTCGGGTAGATTCCATTCCATTCCATTCCATTCCATTCCTTTCCATTCCATTGCATTCCATTGCATTGCATTGCACTCAATTCCATTCCATTCCATTCCATTCCATTCCATTCCATTCCATTCCATTCCATTCCGTTCCGTTCAACTCGGTTACATTCCATTCAATTACATTCCATTCCGTTCTACTCGGTAACATTCCATTCCATTCCATTCCATTCCATTCCAATCCATTCCATTCCATTCCATTCCGTTCTACTCGGGTACATTCCATTCCATTCCATTCCATTCCATTCCATTCCATTCCATTCCGTTCTACTTTGGTACATTCCATTCCATTCCATTCCATTCCATTCCATTCTATTCCATTACATTCCATTCCATTCCATTCCGTTCTACTCGGGTTGATTCCATTCTATTCCATTCCATTCCATTCCATTCCATTCCATTCCATTCCATTCCATTCCAATCGATTCCATTCCATTCCATTCCATTGAATTCCATTCCATTCCATTCCATTCCTTGGAATTCCATTCCATTCCATTCCATTCCATTCCATTCCATTCCATTCCATGGAATTCCATTCCATTCCATTCCATTCCATGGAATTCCATTCCATTCCATTCCATTCCATGGAATTCCATTCCATTCCATTCCATTCCATTCCATTGAATTCCATTCCGTTCCATTCCATTCCATTGAATTCCATTCCATTCCATTCCATTCCATTCCATTCCATTCCATTCCATTCCATTCCATTGAATTCCATTCCATTCCATTCCATTCCATTCCTTTCCATCCCATTCCATTCCATTCCATTCCATTCCATTCCGTTCTACTCGGGTTGATTCCGTTCTATTCCATTCCATTCCATTCGATCCCATTTGATTCCATTCGATTCCATTCAATTCCATTCGATTCCATTCCATTCCACTCCATTCCATTCCATTGAATTCCATTCCATTCCATTCCATTCCATTCCATTCCATTCCATTCCATTCCATTGAATTCCATTCCATTCCATTCCATTCCATTCCATTGAATTCCATTCCATTCCATTCCATTCAATTGAATTCCGTTCCATTCCATTCCATTCCGTTCCGTTCCGTCCCGTTCCGTTCCGTTCCGTTGCGTTCCGTTCCGTTCTACTCGGGTTGATTAAATTCTATTCCATTCCATTCTATTCGATTCCATTCGATTCCAATCGATTCCATTCGATTCCATTCGATTCCATTGAATTCCATTCCATTCCATTCCATTCCATTGAATTCCTTTGCATTATATTCCATTCCGTTCCGTCCCGTCCCGTTCCGTTCCGTTCCGTTCCGTTGCGTGCCGTTCCGTTCTACTCGGGTTGATTCCATTCCATTCCATTCCATTCCATTCCATTCCATTCCATTCCATTCCATTCCCTTGAATTCCATTCCATTCCATTCCATTCCATTCCATTCCATTCCATTCCATTCCATTCCATTGAATTCCATTGAATTCCATTCCATTTAATTCCACTCCATTCCATTCCATTCGATTCCATTCCATTCCATTGAATTCCAATCCATTCCATTCCATTCCATTCCATTCCATTCCGTTCTACTCGGGTTGATTCCATTCTATTCCATTCCATTCCATTCGATTCCATTCCATTTCATTCCATTCCATTGAATTCCAATCCATTCCATTCCATTCCATTCCATTCCATTCCATTCCATTCCGTTCTACTCGGGTTGATTCCATTATATTCCATTCCATTCCATTCGATTCCATTCCATTCCAATCAATTCCATTCGATTCCATTCGATTCCATTCGATTCCATTCCATTCCATTCCATTGAATTCCATTCCATTCCATTCCATTCCATTCCATTGAATTCCATTTCCTTCCATTCCATTCCATTGAATTCCGATCCATTCCATTCCATTCCGTTCCGTTCCGTTCCGTTCCGTTCCGTTCCGTTGCATTCCTTTCCGTTCTACTCGGGTTGATTCCATTCTATTCCATTCCATTCCATTCCATTCCATTCCATTCCATTCGATTCCATTCGATTCCATTCCATTCCATTCCATTGAAATCCATTCCATTCCATTCCATTCCATTCCATTCCATTACATTCCATTGAATTCCTTTGAATTCCATTCCATTTAATTCCATTCCATTCCATTCCATTCGATTCCATTGAATTCCATTCCACTCCATTCCATTCCATTCGATTCCATTGAATTCCATTCCATTCCATTCCATTCCATTGAATTCCGTTCCATTCCATTCCATTCCATTCCGTTCCATTCCGTTCCATTCCGTTCCATTCCTTTCCATTCCATTGAATTCCGTTCCATTCCTTTGAATTCCGTTCCATTCCGTTCCTTTCCGTTCCATTCCGTTCCGTTCCGTTCCATTCCGTTCCATTCCACTCCATTCCATTCCATTCCATTCCATTCTACTCGGGTTGATTCCATTGTATTCCATTCCATTCCATTCGAATCCATTCCATTGCATTCCATTCCATTCCGTTCTACTCGGGTTCATTCCATTCCATTCTTTCCGTTCCGTTCCGTTCCATTCCATTCCATTCCATTCCATTCCATTCCATTCCATTCCATTCCATTCCTTTGAATACCATTCCATTCCATTCCATTCCATTCCATTCCATCCCATTCCATTCCATTCCATTCCATTCCGTTCTACTCGGGTTGATTCCATTCTATTCCATTCCATTCCATTCGATCCCATTTGATTCCATTCGATTCCATTCAATTCCATTCGATTCCATTCCATTCCACTCCATTCCATTCCATTGAATTCCATTCCATTCCATTCCATTACATTCCATTCCATTCCATGGAATTCCATTCCATTCCATTCCATTCCATTCCATAGAATTCCATTCCATTCCATTCCATTCCATTCCACTGAATTCCATTCCATTCCATTCCATTCCGTTCCGTTCCGTTCCGTTGCGTTCCGTTCCGTTCCGTTGTGTTCCGTTCCGTTCTATTCGGGTTGATTCCATTCTATTCCATTCCATTCCAATCCATTCCATTCCATTCCATTGAATTCCATTCCATTCCATTCCATTCCATTCCATTCCATTCCATTCCATTCCATTCCATTGAATTCCATTCCATTCCATTCCATTCCATTCCATTCCATTCCATTGAATTCCATTCCATTCCATTCCATTCCATGGAATTCCGTTCCATTCCATTCCATTCCGTTCCGTTCCGTCCCGTTCCGTTCCGTTCCGTTCCGTTGCGTTCCGTTCCGTTCTACTCGGGTTGATTCCATTCTATTCCATTCCATTCCATTCGATTCCATTCGATTCCATTCGATTCCACTCCATTCCATTCCATAGAATTCCATTCCATTCCATTCCATTCCATGGAATTCCATTCCATTCCATTCCATTCCATTGAATTCCATTCCATTCCATTCCATTCCATTGAATTCCATTGCATTCCATTCCATTCCATTCCATTCCATTCCATTGAATTCCATTCCATTCCATTCCATTCCATGGAATTCCGTTCCATTCCATTCCATTCCGTTCCTTTCCGTCCCGTTCCGTTCCGTTCCGTTCCGTTGCATTCCGTTCCGTTCTACTCGGGTTGATTCCATTCTATTCCATTCCATTCCATTCGATTCCATTCGATTCCATTCGATTCCACTCCATTCCATTCCATAGAATTCCATTCCATTCCATTCCATTCCATTGAATTCCATTCCATTCCATTCCATTCCATTCCATTCCATTCCATTCTACTGGTGTCCATTCCATTCCATTCCATTCCATTCCATTCCATTCCATTCCATCCCATTCCATTCCATTCCATTCCATTCCATTCCATTGAATTCCGTTGCATGATATTCCATTCCGTTCCGTCCCGTCCCGTTCCGTTCCGTTCCGTTCCGTTGCGTGCCGTTCCGTTCTACTCGGGTTGATTCCATTCCATTCCATTCCATTCCATTCCATTCCATTCCATTCCATTCCATTGAATTCCATTCCATTCCATTCCATTCCATGGAATTCCATTCCATTCCATTCCATTCCATTCCGTTCTACTCGGGTTGATTCCATTCTATTCCATTCCATTCCATTCGATCTCATTCGATTCCATTCGATTCCATTCGATTCCACTCCATTCCATTCCATTGAATTCCATTCCATTCCATTCCATTCCATTCCATTCCATTGAATTCCATTCCATTCCATTCCATTCCATTCCATTGAATTCCATTCCGTTCCATTTCATTCCATTGAATTCCATTCCATTCCATTCCATTCCATTCCATTCCATTCCTTTCCATTCCATCCCATTCAATTCCATTCCATTCCATTCCATTCCATTCCATCCCATTCCATTCCATTCCATTCCATTCCATCCCATTCCATTCCATTCCATTCCATTCCGTTCTACTCGGGTTGATTCCATTCTATTCCATTCCATTCCATTCGATCCCATTTGATTCCATTCGATTCCATTCAATTCCATTCGATTCCATTCCATTCCACTCCATTCCATTCCATTGAATTCCATTCCATTCCATTCCATTCCATTCCACTGAATTCCATTCCATTCCATTCCATTCCGTTCCGTTCCGTTCCGTTGCGTTCCGTTCCGTTCCGTTGTGTTCCGTTCCGTTCTATTCGGGTTGATTCCATTCTATTCCATTCCATTCCAATCCATTCCATTCCATTCCATTGAATTCCATTCCATTCCATTCCATTCCATTCCATTCCATTCCATTCCATTCCATTCCATTGAATTCCATTCCATTCCATTCCATTCCATTCCATTCCATTCCATTGAATTCCATTCCATTCCATTCCATTCCATGGAATTCCGTTCCATTCCATTCCATTCCGTTCCGTTCCGTCCCGTTCCGTTCCGTTCCGTTCCGTTGCGTTCCGTTCCGTTCTACTCGGGTTGATTCCATTCTATTCCATTCCATTCCATTCGATTCCATTCGATTCCATTCGATTCCACTCCATTCCATTCCATAGAATTCCATTCCATTCCATTCCATTCCATGGAATTCCATTCCATTCCATTCCATTCCATTGAATTCCATTCCATTCCATTCCATTCCATTGAATTCCATTGCATTCCATTCCATTCCATTCCATTCCATTGCATTGAATTCCATTCCATTCCATTCCATTCCATGGAATTCCGTTCCATTCCATTCCATTCCGTTCCTTTCCGTCCCGATCCGTTCCGTTCCGTTCCGTTGCATTCCGTTCCGTTCTACTCGGGTTGATTCCATTCTATTCCATTCCATTCCATTCGATTCCATTCGATTCCATTCGATTCCACTCCATTCCATTCCATAGAATTCCATTCCATTCCATTCCATTCCATTGAATTCCATTCCATTCCATTCCATTCCATTCCATTCCATTCCATTCTACTGGTGTCCATTCCATTCCATTCCATTCCATTCCATTCCATTCCATTCCATTCCATTCCATTCCATTCCATTCCTTTCCATTCCATTGCATTCCATTGCATTCCATTCCATTCCATTCCATTCCATTCCATTCCATTCCATTCCACTCCACTCCACTCCACTCCACTCCATTCCACTCCACTCCACTCCGGTACATTCCATTCCATTCCATTCCATTCCATTCCAATCCATTCCGTGCTTGTCGGGTACATTCCGTTCCGTTCCATTCCATTCCATTCCATTCCATTCCGTTCCAGTGCACTCTACTCCACTCCACTCCACTCCACTCCACTCCGGTACATTCCATTCCATTCCATTCCATTCCATTCCATTCCATTCCATTTCCATTCCCATTCCATTTCCATTCCCGTTCCATTTCCATTCCCGTTTCTTTCCCATTCCCGATCCATTTCCATTCCAGTTCCATTACCATTCCCGTTCCATTTCCATTCCCGATCCATTTCCATTCCCGTTCCTTTTCCATTCCCGTTCCATTTCCATTCCCGTTCCGTTACCATTCCCGTTCCATTTCCGTTCCCGTTCCGTTTCCGTTCCCGTTCCATTTCCGTTCTCGTTCCGTTTCCGTTCCCGTTCCATTTCCATTCCCGTTCCATTTCCGTTCCCGTTCCATTTCCATTCCCGTTCCATTTCCGTTCCCGTTCCATTTCCATTCCCGTTCTATTTCCATTCCCTTTCCATTTCCATTTCATTCCATTCCGTTCTGCTCGGGTACATTCCATTCCATTCCATTGCATTCCATTCCGTTCTGCTCCTGTCCATTCCATTCCATTCCATTCCGTTCCATTCCGTTCTACTCGGGTAGATTCCATTCCATTCCATTCCATTCCATTCCATTCCATTCCATTCCATTCCATTCCATTCCATTCCATTCCATTCTACTGGTGTCCATTCCATTCCATTCCATTCCATTCCATTCCATTCCATTCCATTCCATTCCATTGCATTCCATTCCATTCAATTCCATTCCATTCCGTTCTACTCGGGTAGATTCCATTCCATTCCATTCCATTCCATTCCTTTCCATTCCATTGCATTCCATTGCATTGCATTGCACTCAATTCCATTCCATTCCATTCCATTCCATTCCATTCCATTCCATTCCATTCCGTTCCGTTCAACTCGGTTACATTCCATTCAATTACATTCCATTCCGTTCTACTCGGTTACATTCCATTCCATTCCATTCCATTCCATTCCAATCCATTCCATTCCATTCCATTCCGTTCTACTCGGGTACATTCCATTCCATTCCATTCCATTCCATTCCATTCCATTCCATTCCATTCCGTTCTACTTTGGTACATTCCATTCCATTCCATTCCATTCCATTCCATTCTATTCCATTACATTCCATTCCATTCCATTCCGTTCTACTCGGGTTGATTCCATTCTATTCCATTCCATTCCATTCCATTCCATTCCATTCCATTCCATTCCATTCCAATCGATTCCATTCCATTCCATTCCATTGAATTCCATTCCATTCCATTCCATTCCTTGGAATTCCATTCCATTCCATTCCATTCCATTCCATTCCATTCCATTGAATTCCATTCCATTCCATTGAATTCCATTCCATTCCATTCCATTCCATTGAATTCCGTTCCATTCCATTCCATTCCATTCCATTCCATTCCATTGAATTCCATTCCATTCCATTCCATAGAATTCCGTTCCATTCCATTCCATTCCATTCCATTCCATTCCATTCCATGGAATTCCATTCCATTCCATTCCATTCCATTCCATTCCATGGAATTCCATTCCATTCCATTCCATTCCTTTCCATTGAATTCCATTCTGTTCCATTCCATTCCTTTGAATTCCGTTCCATTCCATTCCATTCCGTTCCTTTCCGTTCCGTTCCGTTCCGTTCCGTTCCGTTGCGTTCCGCTCCGTTCTACTCGGGTTGATTCCATTCTATTCCATTCCATTCCATTCGATCCCATTCGATTCCATTCGATTCCATTCGATTCCATTGGATTCCACTCCATTCCATTCCATAGAATTCCATTCCATTCCATTCCATTTGAATTCCATTCCATTCCATTCCATTCCATTCTATTCCATTCCATCCCATTCCATTCCATTCCATTCCATTCTACTCGGGTTGATTGCATTCTATTCCATTCCATTCCATTCGATTCCATTCGATTCCATTCGATTCCATTCGATTCCATTCGATTCCATTCCATTCCATTCCATTCCATTCCATTGAATTCCATTCCATTCCATTCCATTCCATTCCATTGAATTCCATTCCATTCCATTCCATTCCATTCCATTCCATTCCATTCCATTGAATTCCATTCCGTTCCATTTCATTCCATTGAATTCCATTCCATTCCATTCCATTCCATTCCATTCCATTCCATTCCATTCCATCCCATTCAATTCCATTCCATTCCATTCCATTCCATTCCATCCCATTCCATTCCATTCCATTCCATTCCGTTCTACTCGGGTTGATTCCATTCTATTCCATTCCATTCCATTCGATCCCATTTGATTCCATTCGATTCCATTCAATTCCATTCGATTCCATTCCATTCCACTCCATTCCATTCCATTGAATTCCATTCCATTCCATTCCATTACATTCCATTCCATTCCATGGAATTCCATTCCATTCCATTCCATTCCATTCCATAGAATTCCATTCCATTCCATTCCATTCCACTGAATTCCATTCCATTCCATTCCATTCCATTCCGTTCCGTTCCGTTCCGTTGCGTTCCGTTCCGTTCCGTTGTGTTCCGTTCCGTTCTACTCGGGTTGATTCCATTCTATTCCATTCCATTCCAATCCATTCCATTCCATTCCATTGAATTCCATTCCATTCCATTCCATTCCATTCCATTCCATTCCATTCCATTCCATTCCATTCCATTCCATTGAATTCCATTCCATTCCATTCCATTCCATTCCATTCCATTCCATTCCATTGAATTCCATTCCATTCCATTCCATTCCATGGAATTCCGTTCCATTCCATTCCATTCCGTTCCGTTCCGTCCCGTTCCGTTCCGTTCCGTTCCGTTGCGTTCCGTTCCGTTCTACTCGGGTTGATTCCATTCTATTCCATTCCATTCCATTCGATTCCATTCGATTCCATTCGATTCCACTCCATTCCATTCCATAGAATTCCATTCCATTCCATTCCATTCCATTGAATTCCATTCCATTCCATTCCATTCCATTGAATTCCATTCCATTCCATTCCATTCCATTGAATTCCATTCCATTCCATTCCATTCCATTCCATTCCATTGAATTCCATTCCATTCCATTCCATTCCATTCCATTCCATTCCATTCCATTCCATTTCATTCCAGTCCAATCCATTCGATTCCATTCCATTCCATTCCATTTCATTGCATTCCATTCCATTCCATTCCATTCCATTCCATTCCATTCCATTCCATTCCATTCCATTCCGTTCTACTCAGGTTGATTCCATTCTATTCCATTCCATTCCATTCCATTCCATTCCATTCCATTCCATTCGATTCCATTCCATTCCATTCCATTGAATTCCATTCCATTCCTTTCCATTCCATGGAATTCCATTCCATTCCATTCCATTCCATTCCATTCCATTCCATTCCATTGAATTCCATTCCATTCCATTCCATTCCATTCCATTGAATTCCATTCCGTTCCATTCCATTCCATTGAATTCCATTCCATTCCATTCCATTCCATTCCATTCCATTCCATTGAATTCCATTCCATTCCATTCCATTCCATTCCATTCCATCCCATTCCATTCCATTCCATTCCATTCCGTTCTACTCGGGTTGATTCCATTCTATTCCATTCCATTCCATTCGATCCCATTTGATTCCATTCGATTCCATTCAATTCCATTCGATTCCATTCCATTCCACTCCATTCCATTCCATTGAATTCCATTCCATTCCATTCCATTCCATTCCATTCCATTCCATTCCATTCCATGGAATTCCATTCCATTCCATTCCATTCCATTCCATTCCATGGAATTCCATTCCATTCCATTCCATTCCATTCCATAGAATTCCATTCCATTCCATTCCATTCCACTGAATTCCGTTCCATTCCATTCCATTCCGTTCCGTTCCGTTCCGTTCCGTTCCGTTGCGTTCCGTTCCGTTCCGTTGTGTTCCGTTCCGTTCTACTCGGGTTGCTTCCATTCTATTCCATTCCATTCCAATCCATTCCGTTCCATTCCATTGAATTCCATTCCATTCCATTCCATTCGATTCCATTCCATTCCATTCCATTCCATTGCATTCCATTCCATTCCATTCCATTCCATTCCATTGAATTCCATTCCATTCCATTCCATTCCATGGAATTCCGTTCCATTCCATTCCATTCCGTTCCTTTCCGTCCCGTTCCGTTCCGTTCCGTTCCGTTGCGTTCCGTTCCGTTCTACTCGGGTTGATTCCATTCTATTCCATTCCATTCCATTCGATTCCATTCGATTCCATTCGATTCCACTCCATTCCATTCCATAGAATTCCATTCCATTCCATTCCATTCCATTCCATTCCATTCCATTCTACTGGTGTCCATTCCATTCCATTCCATTCCATTCCATTCCATTCCATTCCATTCCTTTCCATTCCATTGCATTCCATTGCATTCCATTCCATTCCATTCCATTCCATTCCATTCCATTCCACTCCACTCCACTCCACTCCACTCCATTCCACTCCACTCCACTCCGGTACATTCCATTCCATTCCATTCCATTCCATTCCATTCCATTCCATTCCGTGCTTCTCGGGTACATTCCGTTCCGTTCCATTCCATTCCATTCCATTCCATTCCGTTCCAGTGCACTCTACTCCACTCCACTCCACTCCACTCCACTCCGGTACATTCCATTCCATTCCATTCCATTCCATTCCATTCCATTCCATTTCCATTCCCATTCCATTTCCATTCCCGTTCCATTTCCATTCCCGTTTCTTTTCCATTCCCGATCCATTTCCATTCCAGTTCCATTACCATTCCCGTTCCATTTCCATTCCCGATCCATTTCCATTCCCGTTCCTTTTCCATTCCCGTTCCATTTCCATTCCCGTTCCGTTACCATTCCCGTTCCATTTCCGTTCCCGTTCCGTTTCCATTCCCGTTCCATTTCCGTTCTCGTTCCGTTTCCGTTCCCGTTCCATTTCCATTCCCGTTCCATTTCCGTTCCCGTTCCATTTCCATTCCCGTTCCATTTCCGTTCCCGTTCCATTTCCATTCCCGTTCTATTTCCATTCCCTTTCCATTTCCATTTCATTCCATTCCGTTCTGCTCGGGTACATTCCATTCCATTCCATTGCATTCCATTCCGTTCTGCTCCTGTCCATTCCATTCCATTCCATTCCGTTCCATTCCGTTCTACTCGGGTAGATTCCGTTCCATTTCCTTTCCCGTTCTATTTCCATTCCCTTTCCATTTCCATTTCATTCCATTCCGTTCTGCTCGGGTACATTCCATTCCATTCCATTGCATTCCATTCCGTTCTGCTCCTGTCCATTCCTTTCCATTCCATTCCGTTCCATTCCGTTCTACTCGGGTAGATTCCATTCCATTCCATTCCATTCCATTCCATTCCATTCCATTCCATTCCTTTCCATTCCATTCCATTCTACTGGTGTCCATTCCATTCCATTCCATTCCATTCCATTCCATTCCATTCCATTGCATTCCATTCCATTCCATTCCATTCCATTCCATTCCGTTCCGTTCTACTCGGTTACATTCCATTCAATTCCATTCCATTCCGTTCTACTCGGGTAGATTCCATTCCATTCCATTCCATTCCATTCCTTTCCATTCCATTGCATTCCATTGCATTGCATTGCACTCAATTCCATTCCATTCCATTCCATTCCATTCCATTCCATTCCATTCCATTCCGTTCCGTTCAACTCGGTTACATTCCATTCAATTACATTCCATTCCGTTCTACTCGGTTACATTCCATTCCATTCCATTCCATTCCATTCCAATCCATTCCATTCCATTCCATTCCGTTCTACTCGGGTACATTCCATTCCATTCCATTCCATTCCATTCCATTCCATTCCATTCCATTCCGTTCTACTTTGGTACATTCCATTCCATTCCATTCCATTCCATTCCATTCTATTCCATTACATTCCATTCCATTCCATTCCGTTCTACTCGGGTTGATTCCATTCTATTCCATTCCATTCCATTCCATTCCATTCCATTCCATTCCATTCCATTCCAATCGATTCCATTCCATTCCATTCCATTGAATTCCATTCCATTCCATTCCATTCCTTGGAATTCCATTCCATTCCATTCCATTCCATTCCATTCCATTCCATGGAATTCCATTCCATTCCATTCCATTCCATTCCATTGAATTCCATTCTGTTCCATTCCATTCCATTGAATTCCATTCCATTCCATTCCATTCCATTCCATTCCATTCCATTCCATTCCATTCCATTGAATTCCATTCCATTCCATTCCATTCCATTCCATTCCTTTCCATCCCATTCCATTCCATTCCATTCCATTCCATTCCGTTCTACTCGGGTTGATTCCATTCTATTCCATTCCATTCCATTCGATCCCATTTGATTCCATTCGATTCCATTCAATTCCATTCGATTCCATTCCATTCCACTCCATTCCATTCCATTGAATTCCATTCCATTCCATTCCATTCCATTCCATTCCATTCCATTCCATTCCATTGAATTCCATTCCATTCCATTCCATTCCATTCCATTCCATTGAATTCCATTCCATTCCATTCCATTCAATTGAATTCCGTTCCATTCCATTCCATTCCGTTCCGTTCCGTCCCGTTCCGTTCCGTTCCGTTGCGTTCCGTTCCGTTCTACTCGGGTTGATTAAATTCTATTCCATTCCATTCTATTCGATTCCATTCGATTCCAATCGATTCCATTCGATTCCATTCGATTCCATTGAATTCCATTCCATTCCATTCCATTCCATTGAATTCCGTTGCATTATATTCCATTCCGTTCCATCCCGTCCCGTTCCGTTCCGTTCCGTTCCGTTGCGTGCCGTTCCGTTCTACTCGGGTTGATTCCATTCCATTCCATTCCATTCCATTCCATTCCATTCCATTCCATTCCATTGAATTCCATTCCATTCCATTCCATTCCATTCCATTCCATTCCATTCCATTCCGTTCTACTCGGGTTGATTCCATTCTATTCCATTCCATTCCATTCCATTCCGTTCTACTCGGGTTGATTCCATTCTATTCCATTCCATTCCATTCGATCTCATTCGATTCCATTCGATTCCATTCGATTCCACTCCATTCCATTCCATTGAATTCCATTCCATTCCATTCCATTCCATTCCATTCCATTGAATTCCATTCCATTCCATTCCATTCCATTCCATTCCATTCCATTCCATTCCATTCCATTGAATTCCATTCTGTTCCATTCCATTCCTTTGAATTCCGTTCCATTCCATTCCATTCCGTTCCTTTCCGTTCCGTTCCGTTCCGTTCCGTTGCGTTCCGCTCCGTTCTACTCGGGTTGATTCCATTCTATTCCATTCCATTCCATTCGATCCCATTCGATTCCATTCGATTCCATTCGATTCCATTCGATTCCACTCCATTCCATTCCATAGAATTCCATTCCATTCCATTCCATTTGAATTCCATTCCATTCCATTCCATTCCATTCTATTCCATTCCATCCCATTCCATTCCATTCCATTCCATTCTACTCGGGTTGATTGCATTCTATTCCATTCCATTCCATTCGATTCCATTCGATTCCATTCGATTCCATTCGATTCCATTCGATTCCATTCGATTCCATTCCATTCCATTCCATTCCATTCCATTCCATTCCATTCCATTCCATTCCATTCCATTCCATTGAATTCCATTCCATTCCTTTCCATTCCATGGAATTCCATTCCATTCCATTCCATTCCATTCCATTCCATTCCATTCCATTGAATTCCATTCCATTCCATTCCATTCCATTCCATTGAATTCCATTCCGTTCCATTCCATTCCATTGAATTCCATTCCATTCCATTCCATTCCATTCCATTCCATTCCATTGAATTCCATTCCATTCCATTCCATTCCATTCCATTCCATCCCATTCCATTCCATTCCATTCCATTCCGTTCTACTCGGGTTGATTCCATTCTATTCCATTCCATTCCATTCGATCCCATTTGATTCCATTCGATTCCATTCAATTCCATTCGATTCCATTCCATTCCACTCCATTCCATTCCATTGAATTCCATTCCATTCCATTCCATTCCATTCCATTCCATTCCATTCCATGGAATTCCATTCCATTCCATTCCATTCCATAGAATTCCATTCCATTCCATTCCATTCCACTGAATTCCGTTCCATTCCATTCCATTCCGTTCCGTTCCGTTCCGTTCCGTTCCGTTGCGTTCCGTTCCGTTCCGTTGTGTTCCGTTCCGTTCTACTCGGGTTGCTTCCATTCTATTCCATTCCATTCCAATCCATTCCGTTCCATTCCATTGAATTCCATTCCATTCCATTCCATTCGATTCCATTCCATTCCATTCCATTCCATTGCATTCCATTCCATTCCATTCCATTCCATTCCATTGAATTCCATTCCATTCCATTCCATTCCATGGAATTCCGTTCCATTCCATTCCATTCCGTTCCTTTCCGTCCCGTTCCGTTCCGTTCCGTTCCGTTGCGTTCCGTTCCGTTCTACTCGGGTTGATTCCATTCTATTCCATTCCATTCCATTCGATTCCATTCGATTCCATTCGATTCCACTCCATTCCATTCCATAGAATTCCATTCCATTCCATTCCATTCCATTCCATTCCATTCCATTCTACTGGTGTCCATTCCATTCCATTCCATTCCATTCCATTCCATTCCATTCCATTCCTTTCCATTCCATTGCATTCCATTGCATTCCATTCCATTCCATTCCATTCCATTCCATTCCATTCCACTCCACTCCACTCCACTCCACTCCATTCCACTCCACTCCACTCCGGTACATTCCATTCCATTCCATTCCATTCCATTCCATTCCATTCCATTCCGTGCTTCTCGGGTACATTCCGTTCCGTTCCATTCCATTCCATTCCATTCCATTCCGTTCCAGTGCACTCTACTCCACTCCACTCCACTCCACTCCACTCCGGTACATTCCATTCCATTCCATTCCATTCCATTCCATTCCATTCCATTTCCATTCCCATTCCATTTCCATTCCCGTTCCATTTCCATTCCCGTTTCTTTTCCATTCCCGATCCATTTCCATTCCAGTTCCATTACCATTCCCGTTCCATTTCCATTCCCGATCCATTTCCATTCCCGTTCCTTTTCCATTCCCGTTCCATTTCCATTCCCGTTCCGTTACCATTCCCGTTCCATTTCCGTTCCCGTTCCGTTTCCATTCCCGTTCCATTTCCGTTCTCGTTCCGTTTCCGTTCCCGTTCCATTTCCATTCCCGTTCCATTTCCGTTCCCGTTCCATTTCCATTCCCGTTCCATTTCCGTTCCCGTTCCATTTCCATTCCCGTTCTATTTCCATTCCCTTTCCATTTCCATTTCATTCCATTCCGTTCTGCTCGGGTACATTCCATTCCATTCCATTGCATTCCATTCCGTTCTGCTCCTGTCCATTCCATTCCATTCCATTCCGTTCCATTCCGTTCTACTCGGGTAGATTCCGTTCCATTTCCTTTCCCGTTCTATTTCCATTCCCTTTCCATTTCCATTTCATTCCATTCCGTTCTGCTCGGGTACATTCCATTCCATTCCATTGCATTCCATTCCGTTCTGCTCCTGTCCATTCCTTTCCATTCCATTCCGTTCCATTCCGTTCTACTCGGGTAGATTCCATTCCATTCCATTCCATTCCATTCCATTCCATTCCATTCCATTCCTTTCCATTCCATTCCATTCTACTGGTGTCCATTCCATTCCATTCCATTCCATTCCATTCCATTCCATTCCATTGCATTCCATTCCATTCCATTCCATTCCATTCCATTCCGTTCCGTTCTACTCGGTTACATTCCATTCAATTCCATTCCATTCCGTTCTACTCGGGTAGATTCCATTCCATTCCATTCCATTCCATTCCTTTCCATTCCATTGCATTCCATTGCATTGCATTGCACTCAATTCCATTCCATTCCATTCCATTCCATTCCATTCCATTCCATTCCATTCCGTTCCGTTCAACTCGGTTACATTCCATTCAATTACATTCCATTCCGTTCTACTCGGTTACATTCCATTCCATTCCATTCCATTCCATTCCAATCCATTCCATTCCATTCCATTCCGTTCTACTCGGGTACATTCCATTCCATTCCATTCCATTCCATTCCATTCCATTCCATTCCATTCCGTTCTACTTTGGTACATTCCATTCCATTCCATTCCATTCCATTCCATTCTATTCCATTACATTCCATTCCATTCCATTCCGTTCTACTCGGGTTGATTCCATTCTATTCCATTCCATTCCATTCCATTCCATTCCATTCCATTCCATTCCATTCCAATCGATTCCATTCCATTCCATTCCATTGAATTCCATTCCATTCCATTCCATTCCTTGGAATTCCATTCCATTCCATTCCATTCCATTCCATTCCATTCCATGGAATTCCATTCCATTCCATTCCATTCCATTCCATTGAATTCCATTCCGTTCCATTCCATTCCATTGAATTCCATTCCATTCCATTCCATTCCATTCCATTCCATTCCATTCCATTCCATTCCATTGAATTCCATTCCATTCCATTCCATTCCATTCCATTCCTTTCCATCCCATTCCATTCCATTCCATTCCATTCCATTCCGTTCTACTCGGGTTGATTCCATTCTATTCCATTCCATTCCATTCGATCCCATTTGATTCCATTCGATTCCATTCAATTCCATTCGATTCCATTCCATTCCACTCCATTCCATTCCATTGAATTCCATTCCATTCCATTCCATTCCATTCCATTCCATTCCATTCCATTCCATTCCATTGAATTCCATTCCATTCCATTCCATTCCATTCCATTCCATTGAATTCCATTCCATTCCATTCCATTCAATTGAATTCCGTTCCATTCCATTCCATTCCGTTCCGTTCCGTCCCGTTCCGTTCCGTTCCGTTGCGTTCCGTTCCGTTCTACTCGGGTTGATTAAATTCTATTCCATTCCATTCTATTCGATTCCATTCGATTCCAATCGATTCCATTCGATTCCATTCGATTCCATTGAATTCCATTCCATTCCATTCCATTCCATTGAATTCCGTTGCATTATATTCCATTCCGTTCCATCCCGTCCCGTTCCGTTCCGTTCCGTTCCGTTGCGTGCCGTTCCGTTCTACTCGGGTTGATTCCATTCCATTCCATTCCATTCCATTCCATTCCATTCCATTCCATTCCATTGAATTCCATTCCATTCCATTCCATTCCATTCCATTCCATTCCATTCCATTCCGTTCTACTCGGGTTGATTCCATTCTATTCCATTCCATTCCATTCCATTCCGTTCTACTCGGGTTGATTCCATTCTATTCCATTCCATTCCATTCGATCTCATTCGATTCCATTCGATTCCATTCGATTCCACTCCATTCCATTCCATTGAATTCCATTCCATTCCATTCCATTCCATTCCATTCCATTGAATTCCATTCCATTCCATTCCATTCCATTCCATTCCATTCCATTCCATTCCATTCCATTGAATTCCATTCTGTTCCATTCCATTCCTTTGAATTCCGTTCCATTCCATTCCATTCCGTTCCTTTCCGTTCCGTTCCGTTCCGTTCCGTTCCGTTGCGTTCCGCTCCGTTCTACTCGGGTTGATTCCATTCTATTCCATTCCATTCCATTCGATCCCATTCGATTCCATTCGATTCCATTCGATTCCATTCGATTCCACTCCATTCCATTCCATAGAATTCCATTCCATTCCATTCCATTTGAATTCCATTCCATTCCATTCCATTCCATTCTATTCCATTCCATCCCATTCCATTCCATTCCATTCCATTCTACTCGGGTTGATTGCATTCTATTCCATTCCATTCCATTCGATTCCATTCGATTCCATTCGATTCCATTCGATTCCATTCGATTCCATTCGATTCCATTCCATTCCATTCCATTGAATTCCATTCCATTCCATTCCATTCCATTCCATTGAATTCCATTCCATTCCATTCCATTCCATTCCATTCCATTCCATTGAATTCCATTCCGTTCCATTCCATTCCATTGAATTCCATTCCATTCCATTCCATTCCATTCCATTCCATTCCATTCCATTCCATTCCATTCCATTGAATTCCATTCCATTCCATTCCATTCCATTCCATTCCATCCCATTCCATTCCATTCCATTCCATTCCGTTCTACTCGGGTTGATTCCATTCTATTCCATTCCATTCCATTCGATCCCATTTGATTCCATTCGATTCCATTCAATTCCATTCGATTCCATTCCATTCCACTCCATTCCATTCCATTGAATTCCATTCCATTCCATTCCATTCCATTCCATTCCATTCCATTCCATTCCATGGAATTCCATTCCATTCCATTCCATTCCATTCCATAGAATTCCATTCCATTCCATTCCATTCCACTGAATTCCGTTCCATTCCATTCCATTCCGTTCCGTTCCGTTCCGTTCCGTTCCGTTGCGTTCCGTTCCGTTCCGTTGTGTTCCGTTCCGTTCTACTCGGGTTGATTCCATTCTATTCCATTCCATTCCAATCCATTCCGTTCCATTCCATTGAATTCCATTCCATTCCATTCCATTCCATTCCATTCGATTCCATTCCATTCCATTGAATTCCATTGCATTCCATTCCATTCCATTCCATTCCATTCCATTGAATTCCATTCCATTCCATTCCATTCCATGGAATTCCGTTCCATTCCATTCCATTCCGTTCCTTTCCGTCCCGTTCCGTTCCGTTCCGTTCCGTTGCATTCCGTTCCGTTCTACTCGGGTTGATTCCATTCCATTCCATTCCATTCCATTCGATTCCATTTGATTCCATTCGATTCCACTCCATTCCATTCCATAGAATTCCATTCCATTCCATTCCATTCCATTGAATTCCATTCCATTCCATTCCATTCCATTCCATTCCATTCTACTGGTGTCCATTCCATTCCATTCCATTCCATTCCATTCCATTCCATTCCATTCCTTTCCATTCCATTGCATTCCATTGCATTCCATTCCATTCCATTCCATTCCATTCCATTCCATTCCATTCCACTCCACTCCACTCCACTGCACTCCATTCCACTCCACTCCACTCCGGTACATTCCATTCCATTCCATTCCATTCCATTCCAATCCATTCCGTGCTTCTCGGGTACATTCCGTTCCGTTCCATTCCATTCCATTCCATTCCATTCCGTTCCAGTGCACTCTACTCCACTCCACTCCACTCCACTCCACTCCGGTACATTCCATTCCATTCCATTCCATTCCATTCCATTCCATTCCATTTCCATTCCCATTCCATTTCCATTCCCGTTCCATTTCCATTCCCGTTTCTTTTCCATTCCCGATCCATTTCCATTCCAGTTCCATTACCATTCCCGTTCCATTTCCATTCCCGATCCATTTCCATTCCCGTTCCTTTTCCATTCCCGTTCCATTTCCATTCCGGTTCCGTTACCATTCCCGTTCCATTTCCGTTCCCGTTCCGTTTCCGTTCCCGTTCCATTTCCGTTCTCGTTCCGTTTCCGTTCCCGTTCCATTTCCATTCCCGTTCCATTTCCGTTCCCGTTCCATTTCCATTCCCGTTCCATTTCCGTTCCCGTTCCATTTCCATTCCCGTTCTATTTCCATTCCCTTTCCATTTCCATTTCATTCCATTCCGTTCTGCTCGGGTACATTCCATTCCATTCCATTGCATTCCATTCCGTTCTGCTCCTGTCCATTCCATTCCATTCCATTCCGTTCCATTCCGTTCTACTCGGGTAGATTCCATTCCATTCCATTCCATTCCATTCCATTCCATTCCATTCCATTCCATTCCATTCCATTCCATTCTACTGGTGTCCATTCCATTCCATTCCATTCCATTCCATTCCATTCCATTCCATTCCATTGCATTCCATTCCATTCAATTCCATTCCATTCCGTTCTACTCGGGTAGATTCCATTCCATTCCATTCCATTCCATTCCTTTCCATTCCATTGCATTCCATTGCATTGCATTGCACTCAATTCCATTCCATTCCATTCCATTCCATTCCATTCCATTCCATTCCATTCCTTTCCGTTCAACTCGGTTACATTCCATTCAATTACTTTCCATTCCGTTCTACTCGGTTACATTACATTCCATTCCATTCCATTCCATTCCAATCCATTCCATTCCATTCCATTCCGTTCTACTCGGGTACATTCCATTCCATTCCATTCCATTCCATTCCATTCCATTCCATTCCGTTCTACTTTGGTACATTCCATTCCATTCCATTCCATTCCATTCCATTCTATTCCATTACATTCCATTCCATTCCATTCCGTTCTACTCGGGTTGATTCCATTCTATTCCATTCCATTCCATTCCATTCCATTCCATTCCATTCCATTCCATTCCATTCCATTCCAATCGATTCCATTCCATTCCATTCCATTGAATTCCATTCCATTCCATTCCATTCCTTGGAATTCCATTCCATTCCATTCCATTCCATTCCATTCCATTCCATTCCATTGAATTCCATTCCATTCCATTGAATTCCATTCCATTCCATTCCATTCCATTGAATTCCGTTCCATTCCATTCCATTCCATTCCATTCCATTCCATTGAATTCCACTCCATTCCATTCCATAGAATTCCGTTCCATTCCATTCCATTCCATTCCATTCCATTCCATTCCATTCCATTCCATTCCATGGAATTCCATTCCATTCCATTCCATTCCTTTCCATTGAATTCCATTCTGTTCCATTCCATTCCTTTGAATTCCGTTCCATTCCATTCCATTCCGTTCCTTTCCGTTCCGTTCCGTTCCGTTCCGTTCCGTTGCGTTCCGCTCCGTTCTACTCGGGTTGATTCCATTCTATTCCATTCCATTCCATTCGATCCCATTCGATTCCATTCGATTCCATTCGATTCCATTCGATTCCACTCCATTCCATTCCATAGAATTCCATTCCATTCCATTCCATTTGAATTCCATTCCATTCCATTCCATTCCATTCTATTCCATTCCATCCCATTCCATTCCATTCCATTCCATTCTACTCGGGTTGATTGCATTCTATTCCATTCCATTCCATTCGATTCCATTCGATTCCATTCGATTCCATTCGATTCCATTCGATTCCAATCGATTCCATTCCATTCCATTCCATTCCATTCCATTGAATTCCATTCCATTCCATTCCATTCCATTCCATTGAATTCCATTCCATTCCATTCCATTCCATTACATTTAATTCCATTCCGTTCCATTTCATTCCATTGAATTCCATTCCATTCCATTCCATTCCATTCCATTCCATTCCATCCCATTCAATTCCATTCCATTCCATTCCATTCCATTCCATTCCATCCCATTCCATTCCATTCCATTCCATTCCGTTCCACTCGGGTTGATTCCATTCTATTCCATTCCATTCCATTCGATCCCATTTGATTCCATTCGATTCCATTCAATTCCATTCGATTCCATTCCATTCCACTCCATTCCATTCCATGGAATTCCATTCCATTCCATTCCATTACATTCCATTCCATTCCATGGAATTCCATTCCATTCCATTCCATTCCATTCCATAGAATTCCATTCCATTCCATTCCATTCCACTGAATTCCATTCCATTCCATTCCATTCCGTTCCGTTCCGTTCCGTTGCGTTCCGTTCCGTTCCGTTGTGTTCCGTTCCGTTCTACTCGGGTTGATTCCGTTCTATTCCATTCCATTCCAATCCATTCCATTCCATTCCATTGAATTCCATTCAATTCCATTCCATTCCATTCCATTCCATTCCATTCCATTCCATTCCATTGAATTCCATTCCATTCCATTCCATTCCATTCCATTCCATTCCATTCCATTGAATTCCATTCCATTCCATTCCATTCCATGGAATTCCGTTCCATTCCATTCCATTCCGTTCCGTTCCGTCCCGTTCCGTTCCGTTCCGTTCCGTTGCGTTCCGTTCCGTTCTACTCGGGTTGATTCCATTCTATTCCATTCCATTCCATTCGATTCCATTCGATTCCATTCGATTCCACTCCATTCCATTCCATAGAATTCCATTCCATTCCATTCCATTCCATTGAATTCCATTCCATTCCATTCCATTCCATTGAATTCCATTCCATTCCATTCCATTCCATTGAAATCCATTCCATTCCATTCCATTCCATTCCATTCCATTCCATTCCATTCCATTGAATTCCATTCCATTCCATTCCATTCCATTCCATTCCATTCCATTCCATTCCATTCCATTCCATTCCATTTCATTCCAGTCCAATCCATTCGATTCCATTCCATTCCATTCCATTTCATTGCATTCCATTCCATTCCATTCCATTCCATTCCATTCCATTCCATTCCATTCCATTCCGTTCTACTCAGGTTGATTCCATTCTATTCCATTCCATTCCATTCCATTCCATTCCATTCGATTCCATTCCATTCCATTCCATTGAATTCCATTCCATTCCTTTCCATTCCATGGAATTCCATTCCATTCCATTCCATTCCATGCCATTCCATTCCATTGAATTCCATTCCATTCCATTCCATTCCATTCCATTGAATTCCATTCCGTTCCATTCCATTCCATTGAATTCCATTCCATTCCATTCCATTCCATTCCATTCCATTCCATTCCATTGAATTCCTTTCCATTCCATTCCATTCCATTCCATTCCATTCCATCCCATTCCATTCCATTCCATTCCATTCCGTTCTACTCGGGTTGATTCCATTCTATTCCATTCCATTCCATTCGATCCCATTTGATTCCATTCGATTCCATTCAATTCCATTCGATTCCATTCCATTCCACTCCATTCCATTCCATTGAATTCCATTCCATTCCATTCCATTCCATTCCATTCCATTCCATTCCATGGAATTCCATTCCATTCCATTCCATTCCATAGAATTCCATTCCATTCCATTCCATTCCACTGAATTCCGTTCCATTCCATTCCATTCCGTTCCGTTCCGTTCCGTTCCGTTCCGTTGCGTTCCGTTCCGTTCCGTTGTGTTCCGTTCCGTTCTACTCGGGTTGATTCCATTCTATTCCATTCCATTCCAATCCATTCCGTTCCATTCCATTGAATTCCATTCCATTCCATTCCATTCCATTCCGTTCGATTCCATTCCATTCCATTGAATTCCATTGCATTCCATTCCATTCCATTCCATTCCATTCCATTGAATTCCATTCCATTCCATTCCATTCCATGGAATTCCGTTCCATTCCATTCCATTCCGTTCCTTTCCGTCCCGTTCCGTTCCGTTCCGTTCCGTTGCGTTCCGTTCCGTTCTACTCGGGTTGATTCCATTCTATTCCATTCCATTCCATTCGATTCCATTCGATTCCATTCGATTCCACTCCATTCCATTCCATAGAATTCCATTCCATTCCATTCCATTCCATTGAATTCCATTCCATTCCATTCCATTCCATTCCATTCCATTCCATTCTACTGGTGTCCATTCCATTCCATTCCATTCCATTCCATTCCATTCCATTCCATTCCATTCCTTTCCATTCCATTGCATTCCATTGCATTCCATTCCATTCCATTCCATTCCATTCCATTCCATTCCACTCCACTCCACTCCACTCCACTCCATTCCACTCCACTCCACTCCGGTACATTCCATTCCATTCCATTCCATTCCATTCCATTCCATTCCGTGCTTCTCGGGTACATTCCGTTCCGTTCCATTCCATTCCATTCCATTCCATTCCGTTCCAGTGCACTCTACTCCACTCCACTCCACTCCACTCCACTCCGGTACATTCCATTCCATTCCATTCCATTCCATTCCATTCCATTCCATTCCATTTCCATTCCCATTCCATTTCCATTCCCGTTCCATTTCCATTCCCGTTTCTTTTCCATTCCCGATCCATTTCCATTCCAGTTCCATTACCATTCCCGTTCCATTTCCATTCCCGATCCATTTCCATTCCCGTTCCTTTTCCATTCCCGTTCCATTTCCATTCCCGTTCCGTTACCATTCCCGTTCCATTTCCGTTCCCGTTCCGTTTCCATTCCCGTTCCATTTCCGTTCCCGTTCCGTTTCCGTTCCCGTTCCATTTCCATTCCCGTTCCATTTCCGTTCCCGTTCCATTTCCATTCCCGTTCCATTTCCGTTCCCGTTCCATTTCCATTCCCGTTCTATTTCCATTCCCTTTCCATTTCCATTTCATTCCATTCCGTTCTGCTCGGGTACATTCCATTCCATTCCATTGCATTCCATTCCGTTCTGCTCCTGTCCATTCCATTCCATTCCATTCCGTTCCATTCCGTTCTACTCGGGTAGATTCCGTTCCATTTCCTTTCCCGTTCTATTTCCATTCCCTTTCCATTTCCATTTCATTCCATTCCGTTCTGCTCGGGTACATTCCATTCCATTCCATTGCATTCCATTCCGTTCTGCTCCTGTCCATTCCTTTCCATTCCATTCCGTTCCATTCCGTTCTACTCGGGTAGATTCCATTCCATTCCATTCCATTCCATTCCATTCCATTCCATTCCATTCTACTGGTGTCCATTCCATTCCATTCCATTCCATTCCATTCCATTCCATTGCATTCCATTCCATTCCATTCCATTCCATTCCGTTCCGTTCTACTCGGTTACATTCCATTCAATTCCATTCCATTCCGTTCTACTCGGGTAGATTCCATTCCATTCCATTCCATTCCATTCCTTTCCATTCCATTGCATTCCATTGCATTGCATTGCACTCAATTCCATTCCATTCCATTCCATTCCATTCCATTCCATTCCATTCCATTCCGTTCCGTTCAACTCGGTTACATTCCATTCAATTACATTCCATTCCGTTCTACTCGGTTACATTCCATTCCATTCCATTCCATTCCATTCCAATCCATTCCATTCCATTCCATTCCGTTCTACTCGGGTACATTCCATTCCATTCCATTCCATTCCATTCCATTCCATTCCATTCCATTCCGTTCTACTTTGGTACATTCCATTCCATTCCATTCCATTCCATTCCATTCTATTCCATTACATTCCATTCCATTCCATTCCGTTCTACTCGGGTTGATTCCATTCTATTCCATTCCATTCCATTCCATTCCATTCCATTCCATTCCATTCCATTCCATTCCAATCGATTCCATTCCATTCCATTCCATTGAATTCCATTCCATTCCATTCCATTCCTTGGAATTCCATTCCATTCCATTCCATTCCATTCCATTCCATTCCATTCCATGGAATTCCATTCCATTCCATTCCATTCCATTCCATTGAATTCCATTCCGTTCCATTCCATTCCATTGAATTCCATTCCATTCCATTCCATTCCATTCCATTCCATTCCATTCCATTCGATTCCATTCCATTCCATTGAATTCCATTGCATTCCATTCCATTCCATTCCATTCCATTCCATTGAATTCCATTCCATTCCATTCCATTCCATGGAATTCCGTTCCATTCCATTCCATTCCGTTCCTTTCCGTCCCGTTCCGTTCCGTTCCGTTCCGTTGCGTTCCGTTCCGTTCTACTCGGGTTGATTCCATTCTATTCCATTCCATTCCATTCGATTCCATTCGATTCCATTCGATTCCACTCCATTCCATTCCATAGAATTCCATTCCATTCCATTCCATTCCATTGAATTCCATTCCATTCCATTCCATTCCATTCCATTCCATTCCATTCTACTGGTGTCCATTCCATTCCATTCCATTCCATTCCATTCCATTCCATTCCATTCCATTCCTTTCCATTCCATTGCATTCCATTGCATTCCATTCCATTCCATTCCATTCCATTCCATTCCATTCCACTCCACTCCACTCCACTCCACTCCATTCCACTCCACTCCACTCCGGTACATTCCATTCCATTCCATTCCATTCCATTCCATTCCATTCCGTGCTTCTCGGGTACATTCCGTTCCGTTCCATTCCATTCCATTCCATTCCATTCCGTTCCAGTGCACTCTACTCCACTCCACTCCACTCCACTCCACTCCGGTACATTCCATTCCATTCCATTCCATTCCATTCCATTCCATTCCATTTCCATTCCCATTCCATTTCCATTCCCGTTCCATTTCCATTCCCGTTTCTTTTCCATTCCCGATCCATTTCCATTCCAGTTCCATTACCATTCCCGTTCCATTTCCATTCCCGATCCATTTCCATTCCCGTTCCTTTTCCATTCCCGTTCCATTTCCATTCCCGTTCCGTTACCATTCCCGTTCCATTTCCGTTCCCGTTCCGTTTCCATTCCCGTTCCATTTCCGTTCCCGTTCCGTTTCCGTTCCCGTTCCATTTCCATTCCCGTTCCATTTCCGTTCCCGTTCCATTTCCATTCCCGTTCCATTTCCGTTCCCGTTCCATTTCCATTCCCGTTCTATTTCCATTCCCTTTCCATTTCCATTTCATTCCATTCCGTTCTGCTCGGGTACATTCCATTCCATTCCATTGCATTCCATTCCGTTCTGCTCCTGTCCATTCCATTCCATTCCATTCCGTTCCATTCCGTTCTACTCGGGTAGATTCCGTTCCATTTCCTTTCCCGTTCTATTTCCATTCCCTTTCCATTTCCATTTCATTCCATTCCGTTCTGCTCGGGTACATTCCATTCCATTCCATTGCATTCCATTCCGTTCTGCTCCTGTCCATTCCTTTCCATTCCATTCCGTTCCATTCCGTTCTACTCGGGTAGATTCCATTCCATTCCATTCCATTCCATTCCATTCCATTCCATTCCATTCTACTGGTGTCCATTCCATTCCATTCCATTCCATTCCATTCCATTCCATTCCATTCCATTCCATTGCATTCCATTCCATTCCATTCCATTCCATTCCGTTCCGTTCTACTCGGTTACATTCCATTCAATTCCATTCCATTCCGTTCTACTCGGGTAGATTCCATTCCATTCCATTCCATTCCATTCCTTTCCATTCCATTGCATTCCATTGCATTGCATTGCACTCAATTCCATTCCATTCCATTCCATTCCATTCCATTCCATTCCATTCCATTCCGTTCCGTTCAACTCGGTTACATTCCATTCAATTACATTCCATTCCGTTCTACTCGGTTACATTCCATTCCATTCCATTCCATTCCATTCCAATCCATTCCATTCCATTCCATTCCGTTCTACTCGGGTACATTCCATTCCATTCCATTCCATTCCATTCCATTCCATTCCATTCCATTCCATTCCATTCCGTTCTACTTTGGTACATTCCATTCCATTCCATTCCATTCCATTCCATTCTATTCCATTACATTCCATTCCATTCCATTCCGTTCTACTCGGGTTGATTCCATTCTATTCCATTCCATTCCATTCCATTCCATTCCATTCCATTCCATTCCATTCCATTCCATTCCAATCGATTCCATTCCATTCCATTCCATTGAATTCCATTCCATTCCATTCCATTCCTTGGAATTCCATTCCATTCCATTCCATTCCATTCCATTCCATTCCATTCCATGGAATTCCATTCCATTCCATTCCATTCCATTCCATTGAATTCCATTCCGTTCCATTCCATTCCATTGAATTCCATTCCATTCCATTCCATTCCATTCCATTCCATTCCATTCCATTCCATTCCATTGAATTCCATTCCATTCCATTCCATTCCATTCCTTTCCATCCCATTCCATTCCATTCCATTCCATTCCATTCCTTGGAATTCCATTCCATTCCATTCCATTCCATTCCATTCCATTCCATTCCATGGAATTCCATTCCATTCCATTCCATTCCATTCCATTCCATTCCATTCCATTCCATTGAATTCCATTCCATTCCATTCCATTCCATTCCTTTCCATCCCATTCCATTCCATTCCATTCCATTCCATTCCGTTCTACTCGGGTTGATTCCGTTCTATTCCATTCCATTCCATTCGATCCCATTTGATTCCATTCGATTCCATTCAATTCCATTCGATTCCATTCCATTCCACTCCATTCCATTCCATTGAATTCCATTCCATTCCATTCCATTCCATTCCATTCCATTCCATTCCATTCCATTCCATTGAATTCCATTCCATTCCATTCCATTCCATTCCATTGAATTCCATTCCATTCCATTCCATTCAATTGAATTCCGTTCCATTCCATTCCATTCCGTTCCGTTCCGTCCCGTTCCGTTCCGTTCCGTTGCGTTCCGTTCCGTTCTACTCGGGTTGATTAAATTCTATTCCATTCCATTCTATTCGATTCCATTCGATTCCAATCGATTCCATTCGATTCCATTCGATTCCATTGAATTCCATTCCATTCCATTCCATTCCATTGAATTCCGTTGCATTATATTCCATTCCGTTCCGTCCCGTCCCGTTCCGTTCCGTTCCGTTCCGTTGCGTGCCGTTCCGTTCTACTCGGGTTGATTCCATTCCATTCCATTCCATTCCATTCCATTCCATTCCATTCCATTCCCTTGAATTCCATTCCATTCCATTCCATTCCATTCCATTCCATTCCATTCCATTCCGTTCTACTCGGGTTGATTCCATTCTATTCCATTCCATTCCATTCGATCTCATTCGATTCCATTCGATTCCATTCGATTCCACTCCATTCCATTCCATTGAATTCCATTCCATTCCATTCCATTCCATTCCATTCCATTGAATTCCATTCCATTCCATTCCATTCCATTCCATTCCATTCCATTCCATTCGATTCCATTGAATTCCATTCTGTTCCATTCCATTCCTTTGAATTCCGTTCCATTCCATTCCATTCCGTTCGTTTCCGTTCCGTTCCATTCCGTTCCGTTCCGTTGCGTTCCGCTCCGTTCTACTCGGGTTGATTCCATTCTATTCCATTCCATTCCATTCGATCCCATTCGATTCCATTCGATTCCATTCGATTCCATTCGATTCCACTCCATTCCATTCCATAGAATTCCATTCCATTCCATTCCATTTGAATTCCATTCCATTCCATTCCATTCCATTCCATTCTATTCCATTCCATCCCATTCCATTCCATTCCATTCCATTCTACTCGGGTTGATTGCATTCTATTCCATTCCATTCCATTCGATTCCATTCGATTCCATTCGATTCCATTCGATTCCATTCGATTCCATTCGATTCCATTCCATTCCATTCCATTCCATTCCATTGAATTCCATTCCATTCCATTCCATTCCATTCCATTGAATTCCGTTCCTTTCCATTCCATTCCATTCCGTTCCGTTCCGTTCCGTTCCGTTGCGTTCCGTTCCGTTCAACTAGGGTTGATTCCATTCTATTCAATTCCATTCCATTCCATTCTACACGGGTTGATCATTCCATTCCGTTCCGTTCCGTTCCGTTCCGTTCCGTTCCGTACCGTTCTACTCGGGTTGATTCCATTCTATTCCATTCCATTCCATTCGATTCCATTCGACTCCATTCCATTCCATTCCATTCCATTCCATTCCATTCCATTGCATTCCATTCCACTCCATTCCATTCCATTCCATTCCATTCCATTCCATTCCATTCCGTTCCATTGAATTCCATTCCATTCCATTCCATTCCATTCCATTCCATTCCATTCCATTCCACTCCATTCCATTCCACTCCACTGCACTCCACTCCACTCCACTCCACTCCATTCCACTCCCTTCCATTCCATTAATTTGAATTCCATTCCATTCCATTCCATTCCATTCCATTCCATTCCACTCCACTCCATTCCACTCCACTCCACTCCACTCCACTCCACTCCACTCCATTCCATTCCCTTCCATTCCATTCAATTGAATTGCATTGAATTCCATTCCATTCCATTCCATAACATTTCATTGCATTCCATTCCATTCCATTCCATTCCATTCCATTCCATTCCGTTCTACTCGGGTTGATTCCATTCTATTCCATTCCATTCCATTCGATTCCATTCGATTCCATTCGATTCCATTCGATTCCATTCTTCTCCATTCCATTCCATTCCATTCTATTCCATTGAATTCCATTCCACTCCATTCCATTCCATTCCATTCCATTGCATTCCATTCCATTGAATTCCATTGAATTCCATTCCATTGAATTCCATTCCATTCCATTCCATTCCATTCCATTCCATTGAATTCCATTCCATTCCATTCCATTCCATTCCATTCCATTCCATTGAATTCCATTCCATTCCATTCCATTCCATGGAATTCCATTCCATTCCATTCCATTCCGTTCCGTTCCGTCCCGTTCCGTTCCGTTCCGTTCCGTTGCGTTCCGTTCCGTTCTACTCGGGTTGATTCCATTCTATTCCATTCCATTCCATTCGATTCCATTCGATTCCATTCGATTCCACTCCATTCCATTCCATAGAATTCCATTCCATTCCATTCCATTCCATTGAATTCCATTCCATTCCATTCCATTCCATTGAATTCCATTCCATTCCATTCCATTCCATTGAATTCCATTCCATTCCATTCCATTCCATTCCATTCCATTCCATTCCATTCTACTGGTGTCCATTCCATTCCATTCCATTCCATTCCATTCCATTCCATTCCATTCCATTCCGTTCCGTTCTACTCGGTTACATTCCATTCAATTCCATTCCATTCCGTTCTACTCGGGTAGATTCCATTCCATTCCATTCCATTCCATTCCTTTCCATTCCATTGCATTCCATTGCATTGCATTGCACTCAATTCCATTCCATTCCATTCCATTCCATTCCATTCCATTCCATTCCATTCCGTTCCGTTCAACTCGGTTACATTCCATTCAATTACATTCCATTCCGTTCTACTCGGTTACATTCCATTCCATTCCATTCCATTCCATTCCAATCCATTCCATTCCATTCCATTCCGTTCTACTCGGGTACATTCCATTCCATTCCATTCCATTCCATTCCATTCCATTCCATTCCATTCCATTCCGTTCTACTTTGGTACATTCCATTCCATTCCATTCCATTCCATTCCATTCTATTCCATTACATTCCATTCCATTCCATTCCGTTCTACTCGGGTTGATTCCATTCTATTCCATTCCATTCCATTCCATTCCATTCCATTCCATTCCATTCCAATCGATTCCATTCCATTCCATTCCATTGAATTCCATTCCATTCCATTCCATTCCTTGGAATTCCATTCCATTCCATTCCATTCCATTCCATTCCATTCCATTCCATGGAATTCCATTCCATTCCATTCCATTCCATTCCATTGAATTCCATTCCGTTCCATTCCATTCCATTGAATTCCATTCCATTCCATTCCATTCCATTCCATTCCATTCCATTCCATTGAATTCCATTCCATTCCATTCCATTCCATTCCTTTCCATCCCATTCCATTCCATTCCATTCCATTCCATTCCGTTCTACTCGGGTTGATTCCGTTCTATACCATTCCATTCCATTCGATCCCATTTGATTCCATTCGATTCCATTCAATTCCATTCGATTCCATTCCATTCCACTCCATTCCATTCCATTGAATTCCATTCCATTCCATTCCATTCCATTCCATTCCATTCCATTCCATTCCATTGAATTCCATTCCATTCCATTCCATTCCATTCCATTGAATTCCATTCCATTCCATTCCATTCAATTGAATTCCGTTCCATTCCATTCCATTCCGTTCCGTTCCGTCCCGTTCCGTTCCGTTCCGTTGCGTTCCGTTCCGTTCTACTCGGGTTGATTAAATTCTATTCCATTCCATTCTATTCGATTCCATTCGATTCCAATCGATTCCATTCGATTCCATTCGATTCCATTGAATTCCATTCCATTCCATTCCATTCCATTGAATTCCGTTGCATTATATTCCATTCCGTTCCGTCCCGTCCCGTTCCGTTCCGTTCCGTTCCGTTGCGTGCCGTTCCGTTCTACTCGGGTTGATTCCATTCCATTCCATTCCATTCCATTCCATTCCATTCCATTCCATTCCCTTGAATTCCATTCCATTCCATTCCATTCCATTCCATTCCATTCCATTCCATTCCGTTCTACTCGGGTTGATTCCATTCTATTCCATTCCATTCCATTCGATCTCATTCGATTCCATTCGATTCCATTCGATTCCACTCCATTCCATTCCATTGAATTCCATTCCATTCCATTCCATTCCATTCCATTCCATTGAATTCCATTCCATTCCATTCCATTCCATTCCATTCCATTCGATTCCATTCGATTCCATTGAATTCCATTCTGTTCCATTCCATTCCTTTGAATTCCGTTCCATTCCATTCCATTCCGTTCCTTTCCGTTCCGTTCCGTTCCGTTCCGTTCCGTTGCGTTCCGCTCCGTTCTACTCGGGTTGATTCCATTCTATTCCATTCCATTCCATTCGATCCCATTCGATTCCATTCGATTCCATTCGATTCCATTCGATTCCACTCCATTCCATTCCATAGAATTCCATTCCATTCCATTCCATTTGAATTCCATTCCATTCCATTCCATTCCATTCTATTCCATTCCATCCCATTCCATTCCATTCCATTCCATTCTACTCGGGTTGATTGCATTCTATTCCATTCCATTCCATTCGATTCCATTCGATTCCATTCGATTCCATTCGATTCCATTCGATTCCATTCGATTCCATTCCATTCCATTCCATTCCATTCCATTGAATTCCATTCCATTCCATTCCATTCCATTCCATTGAATTCCGTTCCTTTCCATTCCATTCCATTCCGTTCCGTTCCGTTCCGTTCCGTTGCGTTCCGTTCCGTTCAACTAGGGTTGATTCCATTCTATTCAATTCCATTCCATTCCATTCTACACGGGTTGATCATTCCATTCCGTTCCGTTCCGTTCCGTTCCGTTCCGTTCCGTACCGTTCTACTCGGGTTGATTCCATTCTATTCCATTCCATTCCATTCGATTCCATTCGACTCCATTCCATTCCATTCCATTCCATTCCATTCCATTCCATTCCATTGCATTCCATTCCACTCCATTCCATTCCATTCCATTCCATTCCATTCCATTCCGTTCCATTGAATTCCATTCCATTCCATTCCATTCCATTCCATTCCATTCCATTCCATTCCACTCCATTCCATTCCACTCCACTGCACTCCACTCCACTCCACTCCATTCCACTCCCTTCCATTCCATTAAGTTGAATTCCATTCCATTCCATTCCATTCCATTCCATTCCATTCCACTCCATTCCATTCCACTCCACTCCACTCCACTCCACTCCACTCCACTCCATTCCATTCCCTTCCATTCCATTCAATTGAATTGCATTGAATTCCATTCCATTCCATTCCATAACATTTCATTGCATTCCATTCCATTCCATTCCATTCCATTCCATTCCATTCCGTTCTACTCGGGTTGATTCCATTCTATTCCATTCCATTCCATTCCATTCCATTCGATTCCATTCGATTCCATTCGATTCCATTCGATTCCATTCTTTTCCATTCCATTCCATTCCATTCTATTCCATTGAATTCCATTCCATTCCATTCCATTCCATTCCATTCCATTGCATTCCATTCCATTGAATTCCATTGAATTCCATTCCATTGAATTCCATTCCATTCCATTCCATTCCATTCCATTCCATTGAATTCCATTCCATTCCATTCCATTCCATTCCATTCCATTGAATTCCATTCCATTCCATTCCATTCCATGGAATTCCGTTCCATTCCATTCCATTCCGTTCCGTTCCGTCCCGTTCCGTTCCGTTCCGTTCCGTTGCATTCCGTTCCGTTCTACTCGGGTTGATTCCATTCTATTCCATTCCATTCCATTCGATTCCATTCGATTCCATTCGATTCCACTCCATTCCATTCCATAGAATTCCATTCCATTCCATTCCATTCCATTGAATTCCATTCCATTCCATTCCATTCCATTGAATTCCATTCCATTCCATTCCATTCCATTGAATTCCATTCCATTCCATTCCATTCCATTCCATTCCATTCCATTCCATTCTACTGGTGTCCATTCCATTCCATTCCATTCCATTCCATTCCATTCCATTCCTTTCCATTCCATTGCATTCCATTGCATTCCATTCCATTCCATTCCATTCCATTCCATTCCATTCCACTCCACTCCACTCCACTCCACTCCATTCCACTCCACTCCACTCCGGTACATTCCATTCCATTCCATTCCATTCCATTCCATTCCATTCCGTGCTTCTCGGGT
Organism: Gorilla gorilla gorilla; assembly: GCF_029281585.2. NCBI lineage: Eukaryota > Metazoa > Chordata > Mammalia > Primates > Hominidae > Gorilla > Gorilla gorilla. The sequence goes on along the minus strand of NC_073240.2, from coordinate 11,601,802 downwards.
ACATTCCGTTCCGTTCCATTCCATTCCATTCCATTCCATTCCGTTCCAGTGCACTCTACTCCACTCCACTCCACTCCACTCCACTCCGGTACATTCCATTCCATTCCATTCCATTCCATTCCATTCCATTTCCATTCCCATTCCATTTCCATTCCCGTTCCATTTCCATTCCCGTTTCTTTTCCATTCCTGTTCCATTTCCATTCCAGTTCCATTACCATTCCCGTTCCATTTCCATTCCCGATCCATTTCCATTCCCGTTCCATTTCCATTCTCGTTCCATTTCCATTCCCGTTCCATTACCATTCCCGTTCCATTTCCGTTCCCGTTCCGTTTCCGTTCCCGTTCCATTTCCGTTCTCGTTCCGTTTCCGTTCCCGTTCCATTTCCATTCCCGTTCCATTTCCGTTCCCGTTCCGTTTCCGTTCCCGTTCCATTTCCGTTCTCGTTCCGTTTCCTTTCCCGTTCCATTTCCATTCCCGTTCCATTTCCGTTCCCGTTCCATTTCCATTCCCGTTCCATTTCCATTCCCTTTCCATTTCCATTTCATTCCATTCCGTTCTGCTCGGGTACATTCCATTCCATTCCATTGAATTCCATTCCGTTCTGCTCCTGTCCATTCCATTCCATTCCACTCCGTTCCATTCCGTTCTACTCGGGTAGATTCCATTCCATTCCATTCCATTCCATTCCATTCCATTCCATTCAACTGGTGTCCATTCCATTCCATTCCATTCCATTCCATTCCATTCCATTCCATTCCATTCCATTCCATTGCATTCCATTCCATTCCATTCCATTCCGTTCCGTTCTACTCGGTTACATTCCATTCAATTCCATTCAATTCCGTTCTACTCGGGTAGATTCCATTCCATTCAGTTCCATTCCTTTCCATTCCATTGCATTCCATTGCATTGCATTGCACTCAATTCCATTCCATTCCATTCCATTCCATTCCATTCCATTCCATTCCGTTCCTTTCAACTCGGTTACATTCCATTCAATTACATTCCATTCCGTTCTACTCGGTTACATTCCATTCCATTCCATTCCATTCCATTCCAATCCATTCCATTCCATTCCATTCCGTTCTACTCGGGTACATTCCATTCCATTCCATTCCATTCCATTCCATTCCATTCCATTCCATTCTATTCCATTCCATTCCGTTCTACTTTGGTACATTCCATTCCATTCCATTCCATTCCATTCCATTCCATTCCATTACATTCCATTCCATTCCATTCCATTCTACTCAGGTTGATTCCATTCTATTCCATTCCATTCCATTCCATTCCATTCCATTCCATTCCATGGAATTCCATTCCATTCCATTCCATTCCTTTCCATTCCATTGCATTCCATTGCATTCCATTCCATTCCATTCCATTCCATTCCATTCCATTCCATTCCACTCCACTCCAATCCACTCCACTCCATTCCACTCCACTCCACTCCGGTACATTCCATTCCATTCCATTCCATTCCATTCCATTCCATTCCATTCCGTGCTTCTCGGGTACATTCCGTTCCGTTCCATTCCATTCCATTCCATTCCATTCCGTTCCAGTGCACTCTACTCCACTCCACTCCACTCCACTCCACTCCGGTACATTCCATTCCATTCCATTCCATTCCATTCCATTCCATTCCATTTCCATTCCCATTCCATTTCCATTCCCGTTCCATTTCCATTCCCGTTTCTTTTCCATTCCCGTTCCATTTCCATTCCAGTTCCATTACCATTCCCGTTCCATTTCCATTCCCGATCCATTTCCATTCCCGTTCCATTTCCATTCCCGTTCCATTTCCATTCCCGTTCCATTACCATTCCCGTTCCATTTCCGTTCCCGTTCCATTTCCATTCCCGTTCCATTTCCATTCCCTTTCCATTTCCATTTCATTCCATTCCGTTCTGCTCGGGTACATTCCATTCCATTCCATTGCATTCCATTCCGTTCTGCTCGTGTCCATTCCATTCCATTCCATTCCGTTCCATTCCGTTCTACTCGGGTAGATTCCATTCCATTCCATTCCATTCCATTCCATTCCATTCCATTCCATTCCATTCCATTCAACTGGTGTCCATTCCATTCCATTCCATTCCATTCCATTCCATTCCATTCCATTGCATTCCATTCCATTCCATTCCATTCCATTCCATTCCATTCCATTCAACTGGTGTCCATTCCATTCCATTCCATTCCATTCCATTCCATTCCATTGCATTCCATTCCATTCCATTCCATTCCGTTCCGTTCTACTCGGTTACATTCCATTCAATTCCATTCCATTCCGTTCTACTCGGATAGATTCCATTCCATTCAATTCCATTCCTTTCCATTCCATTGCATTCCATTGCATTGCATTGCACTCAATTCCATTCCATTCCATTCCATTCCATTCCATTCCATTCCATTCCATTCCGTTCCGTTCAACTCGGTTACATTCCATTCAATTACATTCCATTCCATTCCATTCCATTCCATTCCATTCCATTCCATTCCATTCCATTCCATTCCGTTCTACTTTGGTACATTCCATTCCATTCCATTCCATTCCATTCCATTCCATTCCATTCCATTCCATTCCGTTCTACTCAGGTTGATTCCATTCTATTCCATTCCATTCCATTCCATTCCATTCCATTCCATTCCATTCGATTCCATTCCATTCCATTCCATAGAATTCCATTCCATTCCATTCCATTCCATGGAATTCCATTCCATTCCATTCCATTCCATTCCATTCCATTCCATTGAATTCCATTCCGTTCCATTCCATTCCATTGAATTCCATTCCATTCCATTCCATTCCATTCCATTCCATTCCATTCCATTCCATTCCATTCCATTGAATTCCATTCCATTCCATTCCATTCCATTCCATTCCATTCCATCCCATTCCATTCCATTCCATTCCATTCCGTTCTACTCGGGTTGATTCCATTCTATTCCATTCCATTCCATTCGATCCCATTTGATTCCATTCGATTCCATTCAATTCCATTCGATTCCATTCCATTCCACTCCATTCCATTCCATGGAATTCCATTCCATTCCATTCCATTCCATTCCATTGAATTCCATTCCATTCCATTCCATTCCATTGAATTCCATTCCATTCCATTCCATTCCATTGAATTCCATTCCATTCCATTCCATTCCATTCCATTCCATTCCATTCCATTCCATTCCATTCTACTGGTGTCCATTCCATTCCATTCCATTCCATTCCATTCCATTCCATTCCATTCCTTTCCATTCCATTGCATTCCATTGCATTCCATTCCATTCCATTCCATTCCATTCCATTCCATTCCACTCCACTCCACTCCACTCCACTCCATTCCACTCCACTCCACTCCGGTACATTCCATTCCATTCCATTCCATTCCATTCCATTCCATTCCATTCCATTCCGTGCTTCTCGGGTACATTCCGTTCCGTTCCATTCCATTCCATTCCATTCCATTCCGTTCCAGTGCACTCTACTCCACTCCACTCCACTCCACTCCACTCCGGTACATTCCATTCCATTCCATTCCATTCCATTTCCTTTCCCATTCCATTTCCATTCCCGTTCCATTTCCATTCCCGTTTCTTTTCCATTCCCGTTCCATTTCCATTCCAGTTCCATTACCATTCCCGTTCCATTTCCATTCCCGATCCATTTCCATTCCCGTTCCATTTCCATTCCCGTTTCATTTCCATTCCCGTTCCATTACCATTCCCGTTCCATTTCCGTTCCCGTTCCGTTTCCGTTCCCGTTCCATTTCCGTTCTCGTTCCGTTTCCGTTCCCGTTCCATTTCCATTCCCGTTCCATTTCCGTTCCCGTTCCATTTCCATTCCCGTTCCATTTCCATTCCCTTTCCATTTCCATTTCATTCCATTCCGTTCTGCTCGGGTACATTCCATTCCATTCCATTGCATTCCATTCCGTTCTGCTCCTGTCCATTCCATTCCATTCCAATCCGTTCCATTCCGTTCTACTCGGGTAGATTCCATTCCATTCCATTCCATTCCATTCCATTCCATTCCATTCCATTCTACTGATGTCCATTCCATTCCATTCCATTCCATTCCATTCCATTCCATTCCATTGCATTCCATTCCATTCCATTCCATTCCATTCCATTCCGTTCCGTTCTACTCGGTTACATTCCATTCAATTCCATTCCATTCCGTTCTACTCGGGTAAATTCCATTCCATTCCATTCCATTCCTTTCCATTCCATTGCATTCCATTGCATTGCAAGCACTCAATTCCATTCCATTCCATTCCATTCCATTCCATTCCATTCCGTTCCGTTCAACTCGGTTACATTCCATTCAATTACATTCCATTCCGTTCTACTAGGTTACATTCCATTCCATTCCATTCCATTCCATTCCAATCCATTCCATTCCATTCCATTCCGTTCTACTCGGGTACATTCCGTTCCATTCCATTCCATTCCATTCCATTCCTTTCCGTTCTACTTTGGTACATTCCATTCCATTCCATTCCATTCCATAGAATTCCATTCCATTCCATTCCATTCCATTCCATTCCATTCCATTCCATCGAATTCCATTCCATTCCATTCCATTCCATTCCATTCCATCCCATTCCATTCCATTCCATTCCATTCCGTTCTACTCGGGTTGATTCCATTCTATTCCATTCCATTCCTTTCGATCCCATTTGATTCCATTCGATTCCATTCAATTCCATTCGATTCCATTCCATTCCACTCCATTCCATTCCATTGAATTCCATTCCATTCCATTCCATTCCATTCCATTCCACTGAATTCCGTTCCATTCCATTCCATTCCGTTCCGTTCCGTTCCGTTCCGTTGCGTTCCGTTCCGTTCCGTTGTGTTCCGTTCCGTTCTACTCGGGTTGATTCCATTCTATTCCATTCCATTCCAATCCATTCCGTTCCATTCCATTGAATTCCATTCCATTCCATTCCATTCCATTCCATTCCATTCCATTCCATGGAATTCCGTTCCATTCCATTCCATTCCGTTCCGTTCCGTCCCGTTCCGTTCCGTTCCGTTCCGTTGCGTTCCGTTCCGTTCTACTCGGGTTGATTCCATTCTATTCCATTCCATTCCATTCGATTCCATTCGATTCCATTCGATTCCACTCCATTCCATTCCATAGAATTCCATTCCATTCCATTCCATTCCATTGAATTCCATTCCATTCCATTCCATTCCATGGAATTCCATTCCATTCCATTCCATTCCATTGAATTCCATTCCATTCCATTCCATTCCATGGAATTCCATTCCATTCCATTCCATTCCATTCCATTCCATTCCATTGAATTCCATTCCGTTCCATTCCATTCCATTGAATTCCATTCCATTCCATTCCATTCCATTCCATTCCATTCCATTCCATTCCATTGAATTCCATTCCATTCCATTCCATTCCATTCCATTCCATTCCATCCCATTCCATTCCATTCCATTCCATTCCGTTCTACTCGGGTTGATTCCATTCTATTCCATTCCATTCCATTCGATCCCATTTGATTCCATTCGATTCCATTCAATTCCATTCGATTCCATTCCATTCCACTCCATTCCATTCCATGGAATTCCATTCCATTCCATTCCATTCCATTCCATTGAATTCCATTCCATTCCATTCCATTCCATTGAATTCCATTCCATTCCATTCCATTCCATTGAATTCCATTCCATTCCATTCCATTCCATTCCATTCCATTCCATTCCATTCCATTCCATTCTACTGGTGTCCATTCCATTCCATTCCATTCCATTCCATTCCATTCCATTCCATTCCTTTCCATTCCATTGCATTCCATTGCATTCCATTCCATTCCATTCCATTCCATTCCATTCCACTCCACTCCACTCCACTCCACTCCATTCCACTCCACTCCACTCCGGTACATTCCATTCCATTCCATTCCATTCCATTCCATTCCATTCCATTCCGTGCTTCTCGGGTACATTCCGTTCCGTTCCATTCCATTCCATTCCATTCCATTCCGTTCCAGTGCACTCTACTCCACTCCACTCCACTCCACTCCACTCCGGTACATTCCATTCCATTCCATTCCATTCCATTTCCTTTCCCATTCCATTTCCATTCCCGTTCCATTTCCATTCCCGTTTCTTTTCCATTCCCGTTCCATTTCCATTCCAGTTCCATTACCATTCCCGTTCCATTTCCATTCCCGATCCATTTCCATTCCCGTTCCATTTCCATTCCCGTTTCATTTCCATTCCCGTTCCATTACCATTCCCGTTCCATTTCCGTTCCCGTTCCGTTTCCGTTCCCGTTCCATTTCCGTTCCCGTTCCGTTTCCGTTCCCGTTCCATTTCCATTCCCGTTCCATTTCCGTTCCCGTTCCATTTCCATTCCCGTTCCATTTCCATTCCCTTTCCATTTCCATTTCATTCCATTCCGTTCTGCTCGGGTACATTCCATTCCATTCCATTGCATTCCATTCCGTTCTGCTCCTGTCCATTCCATTCCATTCCAATCCGTTCCATTCCGTTCTACTCGGGTAGATTCCATTCCATTCCATTCCATTCCATTCCATTCCATTCCATTCCATTCCATTCTACTGATGTCCATTCCATTCCATTCCATTCCATTCCATTCCATTCCATTCCATTCCATTGCATTCCATTCCATTCCATTCCATTCCATTCCATTCCGTTCCGTTCTACTCGGTTACATTCCATTCAATTCCATTCCATTCCGTTCTACTCGGGTAAATTCCATTCCATTCCATTCCATTCCTTTCCATTCCATTGCATTCCATTGCATTGCAAGCACTCAATTCCATTCCATTCCATTCCATTCCATTCCATTCCATTCCGTTCCGTTCAACTCGGTTACATTCCATTCAATTACATTCCATTCCGTTCTACTCGGTTACATTCCATTCCATTCCATTCCATTCCATTCCAATCCATTCCATTCCATTCCATTCCGTTCTACTCGGGTACATTCCGTTCCATTCCATTCCATTCCATTCCATTCCTTTCCGTTCTACTTTGGTACATTCCATTCCATTCCATTCCATTCCATAGAATTCCATTCCATTCCATTCCATTCCATTCCATTCCATTCCATTCCATTCCATCGAATTCCATTCCATTCCATTCCATTCCATTCCATTCCATCCCATTCCATTCCATTCCATTCCATTCCGTTCTACTCGGGTTGATTCCATTCTATTCCATTCCATTCCTTTCGATCCCATTTGATTCCATTCGATTCCATTCAATTCCATTCGATTCCATTCCATTCCACTCCATTCCATTCCATTGAATTCCATTCCATTCCATTCCATTCCATTCCATTCCATTCCATTCCACTGAATTCCGTTCCATTCCATTCCATTCCGTTCCGTTCCGTTCCGTTCCGTTGCGTTCCGTTCCGTTCCGTTGTGTTCCGTTCCGTTCTACTCGGGTTGATTCCATTCTATTCCATTCCATTCCAATCCATTCCGTTCCATTCCATTGAATTCCATTCCATTCCATTCCATTCCATTCCATTCCATTCCATTCCATTCCATGGAATTCCGTTCCATTCCATTCCATTCCGTTCCGTTCCGTCCCGTTCCGTTCCGTTCCGTTCCGTTGCGTTCCGTTCCGTTCTACTCGGGTTGATTCCATTCTATTCCATTCCATTCCATTCGATTCCATTCGATTCCATTCGATTCCACTCCATTCCATTCCATAGAATTCCATTCCATTCCATTCCATTCCATTGAATTCCATTCCATTCCATTCCATTCCATGGAATTCCATTCCATTCCATTCCATGGAATTCCATTCCATTCCATTCCATTCCATTGAATTCCATTCCATTCCATTCCATTCCATGGAATTCCATTCCATTCCATTCCATTCCATTGAATTCCATTCCATTCCATTCCATTCCATGGAATTCCATTCCATTCCATTCCATTCCATTCCATTCCATTCCATTCCATTGAATTCCATTCCGTTCCATTCCATTCCATTGAATTCCATTCCATTCCATTCCATTCCATTCCATTCCATTCCATTCCATTCCATTCCATTCCATTGAATTCCATTCCATTCCATTCCATTCCATTCCATTCCATTCCATCCCATTCCATTCCATTCCATTCCATTCCGTTCTACTCGGGTTGATTCCATTCTATTCCATTCCATTCCATTCGATCCCATTTGATTCCATTCGATTCCATTCAATTCCATTCGATTCCATTCCATTCCACTCCATTCCATTCCATGGAATTCCATTCCATTCCATTCCATTCCATTCCATTGAATTCCATTCCATTCCATTCCATTCCATTGAATTCCATTCCATTCCATTCCATTCCATTGAATTCCATTCCATTCCATTCCATTCCATTGAATTCCATTCCATTCCATTCCATTCCATTGAATTCCATTCCATTCCATTCCATTCCATTCCATTCCATTCCATTCCATTCTACTGGTGTCCATTCCATTCCATTCCATTCCATTCCATTCCATTCCATTCCATTCCATTCCGTTCCGTTCTACTCGGTTACATTCCATTCAATTCCATTCCATTCCGTTCTACTCGGGTAGATTCCATTCCATTCCATTCCATTCCATTCCTTTCCATTCCATTGCATTCCATTGCATTGCATTGCACTCAATTCCATTCCATTCCATTCCATTCCATTCCATTCCATTCCATTCCATTCCGTTCCGTTCAACTCGGTTACATTCCATTCAATTACATTCCATTCCGTTCTACTCGGTTACATTCCATTCCATTCCATTCCATTCCATTCCAATCCATTCCATTCCATTCCATTCCGTTCTACTCGGGTACATTCCATTCCATTCCATTCCATTCCATTCCATTCCATTCCATTCCATTCCATTCCGTTCTACTTTGGTACATTCCATTCCATTCCATTCCATTCCATTCCATTCTATTCCATTACATTCCATTCCATTCCATTCCGTTCTACTCGGGTTGATTCCATTCTATTCCATTCCATTCCATTCCATTCCATTCCATTCCATTCCATTCCATTCCAATCGATTCCATTCCATTCCATTCCATTGAATTCCATTCCATTCCATTCCATTCCTTGGAATTCCATTCCATTCCATTCCATTCCATTCCATTCCATTCCATTCCATGGAATTCCATTCCATTCCATTCCATTCCATTCCATTGAATTCCATTCCGTTCCATTCCATTCCATTGAATTCCATTCCATTCCATTCCATTCCATTCCATTCCATTCCATTCCATTCCATTGAATTCCATTCCATTCCATTCCATTCCATTCCTTTCCATCCCATTCCATTCCATTCCATTCCATTCCATTCCGTTCTACTCGGGTTGATTCCGTTCTATACCATTCCATTCCATTCGATCCCATTTGATTCCATTCGATTCCATTCAATTCCATTCGATTCCATTCCATTCCACTCCATTCCATTCCATTGAATTCCATTCCATTCCATTCCATTCCATTCCATTCCATTCCATTCCATTCCATTGAATTCCATTCCATTCCATTCCATTCCATTCCATTGAATTCCATTCCATTCCATTCCATTCAATTGAATTCCGTTCCATTCCATTCCATTCCGTTCCGTTCCGTCCCGTTCCGTTCCGTTCCGTTGCGTTCCGTTCCGTTCTACTCGGGTTGATTAAATTCTATTCCATTCCATTCTATTCGATTCCATTCGATTCCAATCGATTCCATTCGATTCCATTCGATTCCATTGAATTCCATTCCATTCCATTCCATTCCATTGAATTCCGTTGCATTATATTCCATTCCGTTCCGTCCCGTCCCGTTCCGTTCCGTTCCGTTCCGTTGCGTGCCGTTCCGTTCTACTCGGGTTGATTCCATTCCATTCCATTCCATTCCATTCCATTCCATTCCATTCCATTCCCTTGAATTCCATTCCATTCCATTCCATTCCATTCCATTCCATTCCATTCCATTCCGTTCTACTCGGGTTGATTCCATTCTATTCCATTCCATTCCATTCGATCTCATTCGATTCCATTCGATTCCATTCGATTCCACTCCATTCCATTCCATTGAATTCCATTCCATTCCATTCCATTCCATTCCATTCCATTGAATTCCATTCCATTCCATTCCATTCCATTCCATTCCATTCCATTCCATTCGATTCCATTGAATTCCATTCTGTTCCATTCCATTCCTTTGAATTCCGTTCCATTCCATTCCATTCCGTTCCTTTCCGTTCCGTTCCGTTCCGTTCCGTTCCGTTGCGTTCCGCTCCGTTCTACTCGGGTTGATTCCATTCTATTCCATTCCATTCCATTCGATCCCATTCGATTCCATTCGATTCCATTCGATTCCATTCGATTCCACTCCATTCCATTCCATAGAATTCCATTCCATTCCATTCCATTTGAATTCCATTCCATTCCATTCCATTCCATTCTATTCCATTCCATCCCATTCCATTCCATTCCATTCCATTCTACTCGGGTTGATTGCATTCTATTCCATTCCATTCCATTCGATTCCATTCGATTCCATTCGATTCCATTCGATTCCATTCGATTCCATTCGATTCCATTCCATTCCATTCCATTCCATTCCATTGAATTCCATTCCATTCCATTCCATTCCATTCCATTGAATTCCGTTCCTTTCCATTCCATTCCATTCCGTTCCGTTCCGTTCCGTTCCGTTGCGTTCCGTTCCGTTCAACTAGGGTTGATTCCATTCTATTCAATTCCATTCCATTCCATTCTACACGGGTTGATCATTCCATTCCGTTCCGTTCCGTTCCGTTCCGTTCCGTTCCGTACCGTTCTACTCGGGTTGATTCCATTCTATTCCATTCCATTCCATTCGATTCCATTCGACTCCATTCCATTCCATTCCATTCCATTCCATTCCATTCCATTCCATTGCATTCCATTCCACTCCATTCCATTCCATTCCATTCCATTCCATTCCATTCCGTTCCATTGAATTCCATTCCATTCCATTCCATTCCATTCCATTCCATTCCATTCCATTCCATTCCACTCCATTCCATTCCACTCCACTGCACTCCACTCCACTCCACTCCATTCCACTCCCTTCCATTCCATTAAGTTGAATTCCATTCCATTCCATTCCATTCCATTCCATTCCATTCCATTCCACTCCATTCCACTCCACTCCACTCCACTCCACTCCACTCCACTCCACTCCATTCCATTCCCTTCCATTCCATTCAATTGAATTGCATTGAATTCCATTCCATTCCATTCCATAACATTTCATTGCATTCCATTCCATTCCATTCCATTCCATTCCATTCCATTCCGTTCTACTCGGGTTGATTCCATTCTATTCCATTCCATTCCATTCCATTCCATTCGATTCCATTCGATTCCATTCGATTCCATTCGATTCCATTCTTTTCCATTCCATTCCATTCCATTCTATTCCATTGAATTCCATTCCATTCCATTCCATTCCATTCCATTCCATTGCATTCCATTCCATTGAATTCCATTGAATTCCATTCCATTGAATTCCATTCCATTCCATTCCATTCCATTCCATTCCATTGAATTCCATTCCATTCCATTCCATTCCATTCCATTCCATTGAATTCCATTCCATTCCATTCCATTCCATGGAATTCCGTTCCATTCCATTCCATTCCGTTCCGTTCCGTCCCGTTCCGTTCCGTTCCGTTCCGTTGCATTCCGTTCCGTTCTACTCGGGTTGATTCCATTCTATTCCATTCCATTCCATTCGATTCCATTCGATTCCATTCGATTCCACTCCATTCCATTCCATAGAATTCCATTCCATTCCATTCCATTCCATTGAATTCCATTCCATTCCATTCCATTCCATTGAATTCCATTCCATTCCATTCCATTCCATTGAATTCCATTCCATTCCATTCCATTCCATTCCATTCCATTCCATTCCATTCTACTGGTGTCCATTCCATTCCATTCCATTCCATTCCATTCCATTCCATTCCTTTCCATTCCATTGCATTCCATTGCATTCCATTCCATTCCATTCCATTCCATTCCATTCCATTCCATTCCACTCCACTCCACTCCACTCCACTCCATTCCACTCCACTCCACTCCGGTACATTCCATTCCATTCCATTCCATTCCATTCCATTCCATTCCGTGCTTCTCGGGTACATTCCGTTCCGTTCCATTCCATTCCATTCCATTCCATTCCGTTCCAGTGCACTCTACTCCACTCCACTCCACTCCACTCCACTCCGGTACATTCCATTCCATTCCATTCCATTCCATTCCATTCCATTTCCATTCCCATTCCATTTCCATTCCCGTTCCATTTCCATTCCCGTTTCTTTTCCATTCCTGTTCCATTTCCATTCCAGTTCCATTACCATTCCCGTTCCATTTCCATTCCCGATCCATTTCCATTCCCGTTCCATTTCCATTCTCGTTCCATTTCCATTCCCGTTCCATTACCATTCCCGTTCCATTTCCGTTCCCGTTCCGTTTCCGTTCCCGTTCCATTTCCGTTCTCGTTCCGTTTCCGTTCCCGTTCCATTTCCATTCCCGTTCCATTTCCGTTCCCGTTCCGTTTCCGTTCCCGTTCCATTTCCGTTCTCGTTCCGTTTCCTTTCCCGTTCCATTTCCATTCCCGTTCCATTTCCGTTCCCGTTCCATTTCCATTCCCGTTCCATTTCCATTCCCTTTCCATTTCCATTTCATTCCATTCCGTTCTGCTCGGGTACATTCCATTCCATTCCATTGAATTCCATTCCGTTCTGCTCCTGTCCATTCCATTCCATTCCACTCCGTTCCATTCCGTTCTACTCGGGTAGATTCCATTCCATTCCATTCCATTCCATTCCATTCCATTCCATTCAACTGGTGTCCATTCCATTCCATTCCATTCCATTCCATTCCATTCCATTCCATTCCATTCCATTGCATTCCATTCCATTCCATTCCATTCCGTTCCGTTCTACTCGGTTACATTCCATTCAATTCCATTCAATTCCGTTCTACTCGGGTAGATTCCATTCCATTCAGTTCCATTCCTTTCCATTCCATTGCATTCCATTGCATTGCATTGCACTCAATTCCATTCCATTCCATTCCATTCCATTCCATTCCATTCCATTCCGTTCCTTTCAACTCGGTTACATTCCATTCAATTACATTCCATTCCGTTCTACTCGGTTACATTCCATTCCATTCCATTCCATTCCATTCCAATCCATTCCATTCCATTCCATTCCGTTCTACTCGGGTACATTCCATTCCATTCCATTCCATTCCATTCCATTCCATTCCATTCCATTCTATTCCATTCCATTCCGTTCTACTTTGGTACATTCCATTCCATTCCATTCCATTCCATTCCATTCCATTCCATTACATTCCATTCCATTCCATTCCATTCTACTCAGGTTGATTCCATTCTATTCCATTCCATTCCATTCCATTCCATTCCATTCCATTCCATTCCATGGAATTCCATTCCATTCCATTCCATTCCTTTCCATTCCATTGCATTCCATTGCATTCCATTCCATTCCATTCCATTCCATTCCATTCCATTCCATTCCACTCCACTCCAATCCACTCCACTCCATTCCACTCCACTCCACTCCGGTACATTCCATTCCATTCCATTCCATTCCATTCCATTCCATTCCATTCCGTGCTTCTCGGGTACATTCCGTTCCGTTCCATTCCATTCCATTCCATTCCATTCCGTTCCAGTGCACTCTACTCCACTCCACTCCACTCCACTCCACTCCGGTACATTCCATTCCATTCCATTCCATTCCATTCCATTCCATTCCATTTCCATTCCCATTCCATTTCCATTCCCGTTCCATTTCCATTCCCGTTTCTTTTCCATTCCCGTTCCATTTCCATTCCAGTTCCATTACCATTCCCGTTCCATTTCCATTCCCGATCCATTTCCATTCCCGTTCCATTTCCATTCCCGTTCCATTTCCATTCCCGTTCCATTACCATTCCCGTTCCATTTCCGTTCCCGTTCCATTTCCATTCCCGTTCCATTTCCATTCCCTTTCCATTTCCATTTCATTCCATTCCGTTCTGCTCGGGTACATTCCATTCCATTCCATTGCATTCCATTCCGTTCTGCTCCTGTCCATTCCATTCCATTCCATTCCGTTCCATTCCGTTCTACTCGGGTAGATTCCATTCCATTCCATTCCATTCCATTCCATTCCATTCCATTCCATTCCATTCCATTCCATTCAACTGGTGTCCATTCCATTCCATTCCATTCCATTCCATTCCATTCCATTCCATTGCATTCCATTCCATTCCATTCCATTCCATTCCATTCCATTCCATTCAACTGGTGTCCATTCCATTCCATTCCATTCCATTCCATTCCATTCCATTCCATTGCATTCCATTCCATTCCATTCCATTCCGTTCCGTTCTACTCGGTTACATTCCATTCAATTCCATTCCATTCCGTTCTACTCGGATAGATTCCATTCCATTCAATTCCATTCCTTTCCATTCCATTGCATTCCATTGCATTGCATTGCACTCAATTCCATTCCATTCCATTCCATTCCATTCCATTCCATTCCATTCCATTCCGTTCCGTTCAACTCGGTTACATTCCATTCAATTACATTCCATTCCATTCCATTCCATTCCATTCCATTCCATTCCATTCCATTCCATTCCGTTCTACTTTGGTACATTCCATTCCATTCCATTCCATTCCATTCCATTCCATTCCATTCCATTCCATTCCGTTCTACTCAGGTTGATTCCATTCTATTCCATTCCATTCCATTCCATTCCATTCCATTCCATTCCATTCGATTCCATTCCATTCCATTCCATAGAATTCCATTCCATTCCATTCCATTCCATGGAATTCCATTCCATTCCATTCCATTCCATTCCATTCCATTCCATTGAATTCCAATCCGTTCCATTCCATTCCATTGAATTCCATTCCATTCCATTCCATTCCATTCCATTCCATTCCATTCCATTCCATTCCATTGAATTCCATTCCATTCCATTCCATTCCATTCCATTCCATTCCATCCCATTCCATTCCATTCCATTCCATTCCGTTCTACTCGGGTTGATTCCATTCTATTCCATTCCATTCCATTCGATCCCATTTGATTCCATTCGATTCCATTCAATTCCATTCGATTCCATTCCATTCCACTCCATTCCATTCCATGGAATTCCATTCCATTCCATTCCATTCCATTCCATTGAATTCCATTCCATTCCATTCCATTCCATTGAATTCCATTCCATTCCATTCCATTCCATTGAATTCCATTCCATTCCATTCCATTCCATTCCATTCCATTCCATTCCATTCCATTCCATTCTACTGGTGTCCATTCCATTCCATTCCATTCCATTCCATTCCATTCCATTCCATTCCTTTCCATTCCATTGCATTCCATTGCATTCCATTCCATTCCATTCCATTCCATTCCATTCCATTCCACTCCACTCCACTCCACTCCACTCCATTCCACTCCACTCCACTCCGGTACATTCCATTCCATTCCATTCCATTCCATTCCATTCCATTCCATTCCATTCCGTGCTTCTCGGGTACATTCCGTTCCGTTCCATTCCATTCCATTCCATTCCATTCCGTTCCAGTGCACTCTACTCCACTCCACTCCACTCCACTCCACTCCGGTACATTCCATTCCATTCCATTCCATTCCATTTCCTTTCCCATTCCATTTCCATTCCCGTTCCATTTCCATTCCCGTTTCTTTTCCATTCCCGTTCCATTTCCATTCCAGTTCCATTACCATTCCCGTTCCATTTCCATTCCCGATCCATTTCCATTCCCGTTCCATTTCCATTCCCGTTTCATTTCCATTCCCGTTCCATTACCATTCCCGTTCCATTTCCGTTCCCGTTCCGTTTCCGTTCCCGTTCCATTTCCGTTCTCGTTCCGTTTCCGTTCCCGTTCCATTTCCATTCCCGTTCCATTGCCGTTCCCGTTCCATTTCCATTCCCGTTCCATTTCCATTCCCTTTCCATTTCCATTTCATTCCATTCCGTTCTGCTCGGGTACATTCCATTCCATTCCATTGCATTCCATTCCGTTCTGCTCCTGTCCATTCCATTCCATTCCAATCCGTTCCATTCCGTTCTACTCGGGTAGATTCCATTCCATTCCATTCCATTCCATTCCATTCCATTCCATTCCATTCTACTGATGTCCATTCCATTCCATTCCATTCCATTCCATTCCATTCCATTCCATTGCATTCCATTCCATTCCATTCCATTCCATTCCATTCCGTTCCGTTCTACTCGGTTACATTCCATTCAATTCCATTCCATTCCGTTCTACTCGGGTAAATTCCATTCCATTCCATTCCATTCCTTTCCATTCCATTGCATTCCATTGCATTGCAAGCACTCAATTCCATTCCATTCCATTCCATTCCATTCCATTCCATTCCGTTCCGTTCAACTCGGTTACATTCCATTCAATTACATTCCATTCCGTTCTACTAGGTTACATTCCATTCCATTCCATTCCATTCCATTCCAATCCATTCCATTCCATTCCATTCCGTTCTACTCGGGTACATTCCGTTCCATTCCATTCCATTCCATTCCATTCCTTTCCGTTCTACTTTGGTACATTCCATTCCATTCCATTCCATTCCATAGAATTCCATTCCATTCCATTCCATTCCATTCCATTCCATTCCATTCCATCGAATTCCATTCCATTCCATTCCATTCCATTCCATTCCATCCCATTCCATTCCATTCCATTCCATTCCGTTCTACTCGGGTTGATTCCATTCTATTCCATTCCATTCCTTTCGATCCCATTTGATTCCATTCGATTCCATTCAATTCCATTCGATTCCATTCCATTCCACTCCATTCCATTCCATTGAATTCCATTCCATTCCATTCCATTCCATTCCATTCCATTCCATTCCACTGAATTCCGTTCCATTCCATTCCATTCCGTTCCGTTCCGTTCCGTTCCGTTGCGTTCCGTTCCGTTCCGTTGTGTTCCGTTCCGTTCTACTCGGGTTGATTCCATTCTATTCCATTCCATTCCAATCCATTCCGTTCCATTCCATTGAATTCCATTCCATTCCATTCCATTCCATTCCATTCCATTCCATTCCATTCCATGGAATTCCGTTCCATTCCATTCCATTCCGTTCCGTTCCGTCCCGTTCCGTTCCGTTCCGTTCCGTTGCGTTCCGTTCCGTTCTACTCGGGTTGATTCCATTCTATTCCATTCCATTCCATTCGATTCCATTCGATTCCATTCGATTCCACTCCATTCCATTCCATAGAATTCCATTCCATTCCATTCCATTCCATTGAATTCCATTCCATTCCATTCCATTCCATGGAATTCCATTCCATTCCATTCCATTCCATTGAATTCCATTCCATTCCATTCCATTCCATGGAATTCCATTCCATTCCATTCCATTCCATTCCATTCCATTCCATTGAATTCCATTCCGTTCCATTCCATTCCATTGAATTCCATTCCATTCCATTCCATTCCATTCCATTCCATTCCATTCCATTCCATTGAATTCCATTCCATTCCATTCCATTCCATTCCATTCCATTCCATCCCATTCCATTCCATTCCATTCCATTCCGTTCTACTCGGGTTGATTCCATTCTATTCCATTCCATTCCATTCGATCCCATTTGATTCCATTCGATTCCATTCAATTCCATTCGATTCCATTCCATTCCACTCCATTCCATTCCATGGAATTCCATTCCATTCCATTCCATTCCATTCCATTGAATTCCATTCCATTCCATTCCATTCCATTGAATTCCATTCCATTCCATTCCATTCCATTGAATTCCATTCCATTCCATTCCATTCCATTCCATTCCATTCCATTCCATTCCATTCCATTCTACTGGTGTCCATTCCATTCCATTCCATTCCATTCCATTCCATTCCATTCCATTCCTTTCCATTCCATTGCATTCCATTGCATTCCATTCCATTCCATTCCATTCCATTCCATTCCACTCCACTCCACTCCACTCCACTCCATTCCACTCCACTCCACTCCGGTACATTCCATTCCATTCCATTCCATTCCATTCCATTCCATTCCATTCCGTGCTTCTCGGGTACATTCCGTTCCGTTCCATTCCATTCCATTCCATTCCATTCCGTTCCAGTGCACTCTACTCCACTCCACTCCACTCCACTCCACTCCGGTACATTCCATTCCATTCCATTCCATTCCATTTCCTTTCCCATTCCATTTCCATTCCCGTTCCATTTCCATTCCCGTTTCTTTTCCATTCCCGTTCCATTTCCATTCCAGTTCCATTACCATTCCCGTTCCATTTCCATTCCCGATCCATTTCCATTCCCGTTCCATTTCCATTCCCGTTTCATTTCCATTCCCGTTCCATTACCATTCCCGTTCCATTTCCGTTCCCGTTCCGTTTCCGTTCCCGTTCCATTTCCGTTCTCGTTCCGTTTCCGTTCCCGTTCCATTTCCATTCCCGTTCCATTTCCGTTCCCGTTCCATTTCCATTCCCGTTCCATTTCCATTCCCTTTCCATTTCCATTTCATTCCATTCCGTTCTGCTCGGGTACATTCCATTCCATTCCATTGCATTCCATTCCGTTCTGCTCCTGTCCATTCCATTCCATTCCAATCCGTTCCATTCCGTTCTACTCGGGTAGATTCCATTCCATTCCATTCCATTCCATTCCATTCCATTCCATTCCATTCCATTCCATTCTACTGATGTCCATTCCATTCCATTCCATTCCATTCCATTCCATTCCATTCCATTCCATTGCATTCCATTCCATTCCATTCCATTCCATTCCATTCCGTTCCGTTCTACTCGGTTACATTCCATTCAATTCCATTCCATTCCGTTCTACTCGGGTAAATTCCATTCCATTCCATTCCATTCCTTTCCATTCCATTGCATTCCATTGCATTGCAAGCACTCAATTCCATTCCATTCCATTCCATTCCATTCCATTCCATTCCGTTCCGTTCAACTCGGTTACATTCCATTCAATTACATTCCATTCCGTTCTACTCGGTTACATTCCATTCCATTCCATTCCATTCCATTCCAATCCATTCCATTCCATTCCATTCCGTTCTACTCGGGTACATTCCGTTCCATTCCATTCCATTCCATTCCATTCCTTTCCGTTCTACTTTGGTACATTCCATTCCATTCCATTCCATTCCATAGAATTCCATTCCATTCCATTCCATTCCATTCCATTCCATTCCATTCCATCGAATTCCATTCCATTCCATTCCATTCCATCCCATTCCATTCCATTCCATTCCATTCCGTTCTACTCGGGTTGATTCCATTCTATTCCATTCCATTCCTTTCGATCCCATTTGATTCCATTCGATTCCATTCAATTCCATTCGATTCCATTCCATTCCACTCCATTCCATTCCATTGAATTCCATTCCATTCCATTCCATTCCATTCCATTCCATTCCATTCCACTGAATTCCGTTCCATTCCATTCCATTCCGTTCCGTTCCGTTCCGTTCCGTTGCGTTCCGTTCCGTTCCGTTGTGTTCCGTTCCGTTCTACTCGGGTTGATTCCATTCTATTCCATTCCATTCCAATCCATTCCGTTCCATTCCATTGAATTCCATTCCATTCCATTCCATTCCATTCCATTCCATTCCATTCCATTCCATGGAATTCCGTTCCATTCCATTCCATTCCGTTCCGTTCCGTCCCGTTCCGTTCCGTTCCGTTCCGTTGCGTTCCGTTCCGTTCTACTCGGGTTGATTCCATTCTATTCCATTCCATTCCATTCGATTCCATTCGATTCCATTCGATTCCACTCCATTCCATTCCATAGAATTCCATTCCATTCCATTCCATTCCATTGAATTCCATTCCATTCCATTCCATTCCATGGAATTCCATTCCATTCCATTCCATGGAATTCCATTCCATTCCATTCCATTCCATTGAATTCCATTCCATTCCATTCCATTCCATGGAATTCCATTCCATTCCATTCCATTCCATTGAATTCCATTCCATTCCATTCCATTCCATTCCATGGAATTCCATTCCATTCCATTCCATTCCATTCCATTCCATTCCATTGAATTCCATTCCGTTCCATTCCATTCCATTGAATTCCATTCCATTCCATTCCATTCCATTCCATTCCATTCCATTCCATTCCATTCCATTCCATTGAATTCCATTCCATTCCATTCCATTCCATTCCATTCCATTCCATTCCATCCCATTCCATTCCATTCCATTCCATTCCGTTCTACTCGGGTTGATTCCATTCTATTCCATTCCATTCCATTCGATCCCATTTGATTCCATTCGATTCCATTCAATTCCATTCGATTCCATTCCATTCCACTCCATTCCATTCCATGGAATTCCATTCCATTCCATTCCATTCCATTCCATTGAATTCCATTCCATTCCATTCCATTCCATTGAATTCCATTCCATTCCATTCCATTCCATTGAATTCCATTCCATTCCATTCCATTCCATTCCATTCCATTCCATTCCATTCCATTCCATTCTACTGGTGTCCATTCCATTCCATTCCATTCCATTCCATTCCATTCCATTCCATTCCTTTCCATTCCATTGCATTCCATTGCATTCCATTCCATTCCATTCCATTCCATTCCATTCCACTCCACTCCACTCCACTCCACTCCATTCCACTCCACTCCACTCCGGTACATTCCATTCCATTCCATTCCATTCCATTCCATTCCATTCCATTCCGTGCTTCTCGGGTACATTCCGTTCCGTTCCATTCCATTCCATTCCATTCCATTCCGTTCCAGTGCACTCTACTCCACTCCACTCCACTCCACTCCACTCCGGTACATTCCATTCCATTCCATTCCATTCCATTTCCTTTCCCATTCCATTTCCATTCCCGTTCCATTTCCATTCCCGTTTCTTTTCCATTCCCGTTCCATTTCCATTCCAGTTCCATTACCATTCCCGTTCCATTTCCATTCCCGATCCATTTCCATTCCCGTTCCATTTCCATTCCCGTTTCATTTCCATTCCCGTTCCATTACCATTCCCGTTCCATTTCCGTTCCCGTTCCGTTTCCGTTCCCGTTCCATTTCCGTTCTCGTTCCGTTTCCGTTCCCGTTCCATTTCCATTCCCGTTCCATTTCCGTTCCCGTTCCATTTCCATTCCCGTTCCATTTCCATTCCCTTTCCATTTCCATTTCATTCCATTCCGTTCTGCTCGGGTACATTCCATTCCATTCCATTGCATTCCATTCCGTTCTGCTCCTGTCCATTCCATTCCATTCCAATCCGTTCCATTCCGTTCTACTCGGGTAGATTCCATTCCATTCCATTCCATTCCATTCCATTCCATTCCATTCCATTCTACTGATGTCCATTCCATTCCATTCCATTCCATTCCATTCCATTCCATTCCATTGCATTCCATTCCATTCCATTCCATTCCATTCCATTCCGTTCCGTTCTACTCGGTTACATTCCATTCAATTCCATTCCATTCCGTTCTACTCGGGTAAATTCCATTCCATTCCATTCCATTCCTTTCCATTCCATTGCATTCCATTGCATTGCAAGCACTCAATTCCATTCCATTCCATTCCATTCCATTCCATTCCGTTCCGTTCAACTCGGTTACATTCCATTCAATTACATTCCATTCCGTTCTACTCGGTTACATTCCATTCCATTCCATTCCATTCCATTCCATTCCAATCCATTCCATTCCATTCCATTCCGTTCTACTCGGGTACATTCCGTTCCATTCCATTCCATTCCATTCCATTCCTTTCCGTTCTACTTTGGTACATTCCATTCCATTCCATTCCATTCCATAGAATTCCATTCCATTCCATTCCATTCCATTCCATTCCATTCCATTCCATCGAATTCCATTCCATTCCATTCCATTCCATTCCATTCCATCCCATTCCATTCCATTCCATTCCATTCCGTTCTACTCGGGTTGATTCCATTCTATTCCATTCCATTCCTTTCGATCCCATTTGATTCCATTCGATTCCATTCAATTCCATTCGATTCCATTCCATTCCACTCCATTCCATTCCATTGAATTCCATTCCATTCCATTCCATTCCATTCCATTCCATTCCATTCCACTGAATTCCGTTCCATTCCATTCCATTCCGTTCCGTTCCGTTCCGTTCCGTTGCGTTCCGTTCCGTTCCGTTGTGTTCCGTTCCGTTCTACTCGGGTTGATTCCATTCCATTCCATTCCATTCCATTCCATTCCATTCCATTCCATTCCATTCCATGGAATTCCGTTCCATTCCATTCCATTCCGTTCCGTTCCGTCCCGTTCCGTTCCGTTCCGTTCCGTTGCGTTCCGTTCCGTTCTACTCGGGTTGATTCCATTCTATTCCATTCCATTCCATTCGATTCCATTCGATTCCATTCGATTCCACTCCATTCCATTCCATAGAATTCCATTCCATTCCATTCCATTCCATTGAATTCCATTCCATTCCATTCCATTCCATGGAATTCCATTCCATTCCATTCCATTCCATTGAATTCCATTCCATTCCATTCCATTCCATGGAATTCCAATCCATTCCATTCCATTCCATTCCATTCCATTCCATTCCATTCCATTCCATTCCATTCCATTCTATTGTTGTCCATTCCATTCCATTCCATTCCATTCCATTCCATTCCATTCCTTTCCATTCCATTGCATTCCATTGCATTCCATTCCATTCCATTCCATTCCATTCCATTCCATTCCACTCCACTCCACTCCACTCCACTCCACTCCATTCCACTCCACTCCACTCCGGTACATTCCATTCCATTCCATTCAATTCCATTCCATTCCATTTCCATTCCCATTCCATTTCCATTCCCGTTCCATTTCCATTCCCGTTTCTTTTCCATTCCCGTTCCATTTCCATTCCAGTTCCATTACCATTCCCGTTCCATTTCCATTCCCGATCCATTTCCATTCCCGTTCCTTTTCCATTCCCGTTCCATTTCCATTCCCGTTCCGTTACCATTCCCGTTCCATTTCCGTTCCCGTTCCGTTTCCGTTCCCGTTCCATTTCCGTTCTCGTTCCGTTTCCGTTCCCGTTCCATTTCCATTCCCGTTCCATTTCGGTTCCCGTTCCATTTCCATTCCCGTTCCATTTCCATTCCCTTTCCATTTCCATTTCATTCCATTCCGTTCTGCTCGGGTACATTCCATTCCATTCCACTGCATTCCATTCCGTTCTGCTCCTGTCCATTCCATTCCATTCCATTCCGTTCCATTCCGTTCTACTCGGGTAGATTCCATTCCATTCCATTCCATTCCATTCCATTCCATTCCATTCCATTCCATTCTACTGGTGTCCATTCCATTCCATTCCATTCCATTCCATTCCATTCCATTCCATTCCATTGCATTCCATTCCATTCCATTCCATTCCATTCCGTTCCGTTCCATTCCGTTCTGCTCCTGTCCATTCCATTCCATTCCAATCCGTTCCATTCCGTTCTACTCGGGTAGATTCCATTCCATTCCATTCCATTCCATTCCATTCCATTCCATTCCATTCCATTCCATTCCATTCCATTCCATTCTACTGGTGTCCATTCTATTCCATTCCATTCCATTCCATTCCATTCCATTCCATTCCATTCCATTCCATTCCATCCCATTCCATTCCATTCCATTCCATTCCGTTCTACTCGGGTTGATTCCATTCTATTCCATTCCATTCCATTCGATCCCATTTGATTCCATTCGATTCCATTCAATTCCATTCGATTCCATTCCATTCCACTCCATTCCATTCCATTGAATTCCATTCCATTCCATTCCATTCCATTCCATTGAATTCCATTCCATTCCATTCCATTCCATTGAATTCCATTCCATTCCATTCCATTCCATTGAATTCCATTCCATTCCATTCCATTCCATTCCATTCCATTCCATTCCATTCCATTCCATTCCATTCTACTGGTGTCCATTCCATTCCATTCCATTCCATTCCATTCCATTCCTTTCCATTCCATTGCATTCCATTGCATTCCATTCCATTCCATTCCATTCCATTCCATTCCACTCCACTCCACTCCACTCCACTCCATTCCACTCCACTCCACTCCGGTACATTCCATTCCATTCCATTCCATTCCATTCCATTCCATTCCATTCCGTGCTTCTCGGGTACATTCCGTTCCGTTCCATTCCATTCCATTCCATTCCATTCCGTTCCAGTGCACTCTACTCCACTCCACTCCACTCGACTCCACTCCGGTACATTCCATTCCATTCCATTCCATTCCATTTCCTTTCCCATTCCATTTCCATTCCCGTTCCATTTCCATTCCCGTTTCTTTTCCATTCCCGTTCCATTTCCATTCCAGTTCCATTACCATTCCCGTTCCATTTCCATTCCCGATCCATTTCCATTCCCGTTCCATTTCCATTCCCGTTTCATTTCCATTCCCGTTCCATTACCATTCCCGTTCCATTTCCGTTCCCGTTCCGTTTCCGTTCCCGTTCCATTTCCGTTCTCGTTCCGTTTCCGTTCCCGTTCCATTTCCATTCCCGTTCCATTTCCGTTCCCGTTCCATTTCCATTCCCGTTCCATTTCCATTCCCTTTCCATTTCCATTTCATTCCATTCCGTTCTGCTCGGGTACATTCCATTCCATTCCATTGCATTCCATTCCGTTCTGCTCCTGTCCATTCCATTCCATTCCAATCCGTTCCATTCCGTTCTACTCGGGTAGATTCCATTCCATTCCATTCCATTCCATTCCATTCCATTCCATTCCATTCCATTCCATTCCATTCTACTGGTGTCCATTCCATTCCATTCCATTCCATTCCATTCCATTCCATTCCATTCCATTGCAATCCATTCCATTCCATTCCATTCCATTCCATTCCGTTCCGTTCTACTCGGTTACATTCCATTCAATTCCATTCCATTCCGTTCTACTCGGGTAAATTCCATTCCATTCCATTCCATTCCTTTCCATTCCATTGCATTCCATTGCATTGCAAGCACTCAATTCCATTCCATTCCATTCCATTCCATTCCATTCCATTCCGTTCAGTTCAACTCGGTAACATTCCATTCAATTACATTCCATTCCGTTCTACTCGGTTACATTCCATTCCATTCCATTCCATTCCATTCCAATCCATTCCATTCCATTCCATTCCGTTCTACTCGGGTACATTCCGTTCCATTCCATTCCATTCCATTCCATTCCTTTCCGTTCTACTTTGGTACATTCCATTCCATTCCATTCCATTCCATAGAATTCCATTCCATTCCATTCCATTCCATTCCATTCCATTCCATCGAATTCCATTCCATTCCATTCCATTCCATTCCATTCCATCCCATTCCATTCCATTCCATTCCATTCCGTTCTACTCGGGTTGATTCCATTCTATTCCATTCCATTCCTTTCGATCCCATTTGATTCCATTCGATTCCATTCAATTCCATTCGATTCCATTCCATTCCACTCCATTCCATTCCATTGAATTCCATTCCATTCCATTCCATTCCATTCCATTCCATTCCATTCCACTGAATTCCGTTCCATTCCATTCCATTCCGTTCCGTTCCGTTCCGTTCCGTTGCGTTCCGTTCCGTTCCGTTGTGTTCCGTTCTGTTCTACTCGGGTTGATTCCATTCTATTCCATTCCATTCCAATCCATTCCGTTCCATTCCATTGAATTCCATTCCATTCCATTCCATTCCATTCCATTCCATTCCATTCCATGGAATTCCGTTCCATTCCATTCCATTCCGTTCCGTTCCGTCCCGTTCCGTTCCGTTCCGTTCCGTTGCGTTCCGTTCCGTTCTACTCGGGTTGATTCCATTCTATTCCATTCCATTCCATTCGATTCCATTCGATTCCATTCGATTCCACTCCATTCCATTCCATAGAATTCCATTCCATTCCATTCCATTCCATTGAATTCCATTCCATTCCATTCCATTCCATTGAATTCCATTCCATTCCATTCCATTCCATTCCATTCCATTCCATTCCATTCCATTCCATTCCATTCCATTCTATTGTTGTCCATTCCATTCCATTCCATTCCATTCCATTCCATTCCATTCCTTTCCATTCCATTGCATTCCATTGCATTCCATTCCATTCCATTCCATTCCATTCCATTCCATTCCATTCCACTCCACTCCACTCCACTCCACTCCACTCCACTCCATTCCACTCCACTCCACTCCGGTACATTCCATTCCATTCCATTCAATTCCATTCCATTCCATTTCCATTCCCATTCCATTTCCATTCCCGTTCCATTTCCATTCCCGTTTCTTTTCCATTCCCGTTCCATTTCCATTCCAGTTCCATTACCATTCCCGTTCCATTTCCATTCCCGATCCATTTCCATTCCCGTTCCTTTTCCATTCCCGTTCCATTTCCATTCCCGTTCCGTTACCATTCCCGTTCCATTTCCGTTCCCGTTCCGTTTCCGTTCCCGTTCCATTTCCGTTCTCGTTCCGTTTCCATTTCATTCCATTCCGTTCTGCTCGGGTACATTCCATTCCATTCCATTGCATTCCATTCCGTTCTGCTCCTGTCCATTCCATTCCATTCCATTCCGTTCCATTCCGTTCTACTCGGGTAGATTCCATTCCATTCCATTCCATTCCATTCCATTCCATTCCATTCCATTCCATTCTACTGGTGTCCATTCCATTCCATTCCATTCCATTCCATTCCATTCCATTCCATTCCATTGCATTCCATTCCATTCCATTCCATTCCATTCCGTTCCGTTCCATTCCGTTCTGCTCCTGTCCATTCCATTCCATTCCAATCCGTTCCATTCCGTTCTACTCGGGTAGATTCCATTCCATTCCATTCCATTCCATTCCATTCCATTCCATTCCATTCCATTCCATTCTACTGGTGTCCATTCTATTCCATTCCATTCCATTCCATTCCATTCCATTCCATTCCATTCCATTCCATTCCATTCCATTGCATTCCATTCCATTCCATTCCATTCCGTTCCGTTCTACTCGGTTACATTCCATTCAATTCCATTCCATTCCGTTCTACTCGGGTAGATTCCATTCCATTCCATTCCATTCCTTTCCATTCCATTGCATTCCATTGCATTGCATTGCACTCAATTCCATTCCATTCCATTCCATTCCTTTCCATTCCATTCCATTCCATTCCGTTCCGTTCAACTCGGTTACATTCCATTCAATTACATTCCATTCCGTTCTACTCGGTTACATTCCATTCCATTCCATTCCATTCCAATCCATTCCATTCCATTCCATTCCGTTCTACTCGGGTACATTCCATTCCATTCCATTCCATTCCATTCCATTCCATTCCATTCCTTTCCGTTCTACTTTGGTACATTCCATTCCATTCCATTCCATTCCATTCCATTCCATTCCATTCCATTCCATTCCATTCCATTCCATTCCATTCCGTTCTACTCAGGTTGATTCCATTCTATTCCATTCCATTCCATTCCATTCCATTCCATTCCATTCCATTCCATTCGATTCCATTCCATTCCATTCCATTGAATTCCATTCCATTCCATTCCATTCCATGGAATTCCATTCCATTCCATTCCATTCCATTCCATTCCATTCCATTCCATTGAATTCCATTCCATTCCATTCCATTCCATTCCATTGAATTCCATTCCGTTCCATTCCATTCCATTGAATTCCATTCCATTCCATTCCATTCCATTCCATTCCATTGAATTCCATTCCATTCCATTCCATTCCATTCCATTCCATCCCATTCCATTCCATTCCATTAAATTCCTTTCTACTCGGGTTGATTCCATTCTATTCCATTCCATTCCATTCGATCCCATTTGATTCCATTCGATTCCATTCAATTCCATTCGATTCCATTCCATTCCACTCCATTCCATTCCATTGAATTCCATTCCATTCCATTCCATTCCATTCCATTCCATTCCATGGAATTCCATTCCATTCCATTCCATTCCATTCCATAGAATTCCATTCCATTCCATTCCATTCCACTGAATTCCGTTCCATTCCATTCCATTCCATTCCGTTCCGTTCCGTTCCGTTCTGTTGCATTCCGTTCCGTTCCGTTGTGTTCCATTCCGTTCTACTCGGGTTGATTCCATTCTATTCCATTCCATTCCAATCCATTCCGTTCCATTCCATTGAATTCCATTCCATTCCATTCCATTCCATTCCATTCCATTCCATTCCATTCCATGGAATTCCATGGAATTCCATTCCATTCCATTCCATACCATTCCATTGAATTCCATTCCATTCCATTCCATTCCATGGAATTCCGTTCCATTCCATTCCATTCCGTTCCTTTCCGTCCCGTTCCGTTCCGTTCCGTTCCGTTGCGTTCCGTTCCGTTCTACTCGGGTTGATTCCATTCTATTCCATTCCATTCCATTCGATTCCATTCGATTCCATTCGATTCCACTCCATTCCATTCCATTCCATTCCATTCCATTCCATTCCATTCCATGGAATTCCATTCCATTCCATTCCATTCCATGGAATTCCATTCCATTCCATTCCATTCCATTCCATTCCATTCCATTCCATTCCATAGAATTCCATTCCATTCCATTCCATTCCATGGAATTCCGTTCCATTCCATTCCATTCCGTTCCGTTCCGTCCCGTTCCGTTCCGTTCCGTTCCGTTGCGTTCCGTTCCGTTCTACTCGGGTTGATTCCATTCTATTCCATTCCATTCCATTCGATTCCATTCGATTCCATTCGATTCCACTCCATTCCATTCCATAGAATTCCATTCCATTCCATTCCATTCCATTGAATTCCATTCCATTCCATTCCATTCCATTGAATTCCATTCCATTCCATTCCATTCCATTGAATTCCATTCCATTCCATTCCATTCCATTCCATTCCATTCCATTCCATTCTACTGGTGTCCATTCCATTCCATTCCATTCCATTCCATTCCTTTCCATTCCATTGCATTCCATTGCATTCCATTCCATTCCATTCCATTCCATACCATTCCATTCCATTCCACTCCACTCCACTCCACTCCACTCTATTCCACTCCACTCCACTCCGGTACATTCCATTCCATTCCATTCCATTCCATTCCATTCCATTCCATTCCGTGCTTCTCGGGTACATTCCGTTCCGTTCCATTCCATTCCATTCCATTCCATTCCGTTCCAGTGCACTCTACTCCACTCCACTCCACTCCACTCCACTCCGGTACATTCCATTCCATTCCATTCCATTCCATTCCATTCCATTTCCATTCCCATTCCATTTCCATTCCCGTTCCATTTCCATTCCCGTTTCTTTTCCATTCCCGTTCCATTTCCATTCCAGTTCCATTACCATTCCCGTTCCATTTCCATTCCCGATCCATTTCCATTCCCGTTCCATTTCCATTCTCGTTCCATTTCCATTCCCGTTCCATTACCATTCCCGTTCCATTTCCGTTCCCGTTCCGTTTCCGTTCCCGTTCCATTTCCGTTCTCGTTCCGTTTCCGTTCCCGTTCCATTTCCATTCCCGTTCCATTTCCGTTCCCGTTCCGTTTCCGTTCCCGTTCCATTTCCGTTCTCGTTCCGTTTCCTTTCCCGTTCCATTTCCATTCCCGTTCCATTTCCGTTCCCGTTCCATTTCCATTCCCGTTCCATTTCCATTCCCTTTCCATTTCCATTTCATTCCATTCCGTTCTGCTCGGGTACATTCCATTCCATTCCATTGCATTCCATTCCGTTCTGCTCCTGTCCATTCCATTCCATTCCACTCCGTTCCATTCCGTTCTACTCGGGTAGATTCCATTCCATTCCATTCCATTCCATTCCATTCCATTCCATTCCATTCCATTCAACTGGTGTCCATTCCATTCCATTCCATTCCATTCCATTCCATTCCATTCCATTCCATTCCATTCCATTGCATTCCATTCCATTCCATTCCATTCCGTTCCGTTCTACTCGGTTACATTCCATTCAATTCCATTCCATTCCGTTCTACTCGGGTAGATTCCATTCCATTCAATTCCATTCCTTTCCATTCCATTGCATTCCATTGCATTGCATTGCACTCAATTCCATTCCATTCCATTCCATTCCATTCCATTCCATTCCGTTCCGTTCAACTCGGTTACATTCCATTCAATTACATTCCATTCCGTTCTACTCGGTTACATTCCATTCCATTCCATTCCATTCCATTCCAATCCATTCCATTCCATTCCATTCCGTTCTACTCGGGTACATTCCATTCCATTCCATTCCATTCCATTCCATTCTATTCCATTCCATTCCGTTCTACTTTGGTACATTCCATTCCATTCCATTCCATTCCATTCCATTACATTCCATTCCATTCCATTCCGTTCTACTCAGGTTGATTCCATTCTATTCCATTCCATTCCATTCCATTCCATTCCATTCCATTCCATTCCATTCCATTCCTTTCCATTCCATTGCATTCCATTGCATTCCATTCCATTCCATTCCATTCCATTCCATTCCATTCCACTCCACTCCACTCCACTCCACTCCATTCCACTCCACTCCACTCCGGTACATTCCATTCCATTCCATTCCATTCCATTCCATTCCATTCCGTGCTTCTCGGGTACATTCCGTTCCGTTCCATTCCATTCCATTCCATTCCATTCCGTTCCAGTGCACTCTACTCCACTCCACTCCACTCCACTCCACTCCGGTACATTCCATTCCATTCCATTCCATTCCATTCCATTCCATTCCATTCCATTTCCATTCCCATTCCATTTCCATTCCCGTTCCATTTCCATTCCCGTTTCTTTTCCATTCCCGTTCCATTTCCATTCCAGTTCCATTACCATTCCCGTTCCATTTCCATTCCCGATCCATTTCCATTCCCGTTCCATTTCCATTCCCGTTCCATTTCCATTCCCGTTCCATTACCATTCCCGTTCCATTTCCGTTCCCGTTCCATTTCCATTCCCGTTCCATTTCCATTCCCTTTCCATTTCCATTTCATTCCATTCCGTTCTGCTCGGGTACATTCCATTCCATTCCATTGCATTCCATTCCGTTCTGCTCCTGTCCATTCCATTCCATTCCATTCCGTTCCATTCCATTCTACTCGGGTAGATTCCATTCCATTCCATTCCATTCCATTCCATTCCATTCCATTCAACTGGTGTCCATTCCATTCCATTCCATTCCATTCCATTCCATTCCATTCCATTCCATTGCATTCCATTCCATTCCATTCCATTCCGTTCCGTTCTACTCGGTTACATTCCATTCAATTCCATTCCATTCCGTTCTACTCGGATAGATTCCATTCCATTCAATTCCATTCCTTTCCATTCCATTGCATTCCATTGCATTGCATTGCACTCAATTCCATTCCATTCCATTCCATTCCATTCCATTCCATTCCAT
Organism: Gorilla gorilla gorilla; assembly: GCF_029281585.2. Classification (NCBI taxonomy): domain Eukaryota; kingdom Metazoa; phylum Chordata; class Mammalia; order Primates; family Hominidae; genus Gorilla; species Gorilla gorilla. The sequence goes on along the minus strand of NC_073240.2, from coordinate 11,570,314 downwards.
TCCATTCCGTTCCGTTCAACTCGGTTACATTCCATTCAATTCCATTCCATTCCATTCCATTCCATTCCATTCCATTCCATTCCATTCCATTCCGTTCTACTTTGGTACATTCCATTCCATTCCATTCCATTCCATTCCATTCCATTCCATTCCATTCCATTCCATTCCGTTCTACTCAGGTTGATTCCATTCTATTCCATTCCATTCCATTCCATTCCATTCCATTCCATTCCATTCGATTCCATTCCATTCCATTCCATAGAATTCCATTCCATTCCATTCCATTCCATGGAATTCCATTCCATTCCATTCCATTCCATTCCATTCCATGGAATTCCATTCCATTCCATTCCATTCCATTCCATTCCATTGAATTCCATTCCATTCCATTCCATTCCATTCCATTGAATTCCATTCCGTTCCATTCCATTCCATGGAATTCCATTCCATTCCATTCCATTCCATTCCATTCCATTCCATTCCATTCCATTGAATTCCATTCCATTCCATTCCATTCCATTCCATTCCATCCTATTCCATTCCATTCCATTCCATTCCGTTCTACTCGGGTTGATTCCATTCTATTCCATTCCATTCCATTCGATCCCATTTGATTCCATTCGATTCCATTCAATTCCATTCGATTCCATTCCATTCCACTCCATTCCATTCCATTGAATTCCATTCCATTCCATTCCATTCCATTCCATTGAATTCCATTCCATTCCATTCCATTCCATTGAATTCCATTCCATTCCATTCCATTCCATTGAATTCCATTCCATTCCATTCCATTCCATTCCATTCCATTCCATTCCATTCCATTCTACTGGTGTCCATTCCATTCCATTCCATTCCATTCCATTCCATTCCATTCCTTTCCATTCCATTGCATTCCATTGCATTCCATTCCATTCCATTCCATTCCATTCCATTCCATTCCATTCCACTCCACTCCACTCCACTCCACTCCATTCCACTCCACTCCACTCCGGTACATTCCATTCCATTCCATTCCATTCCATTCCATTCCATTCCATTCCGTGCTTCTCGGGTACATTCCGTTCCGTTCCATTCCATTCCATTCCATTCCATTCCGTTCCAGTGCACTCTACTCCACTCCACTCCACTCCACTCCACTCCACTCCGGTACATTCCATTCCATTCCATTCCATTCCATTTCCTTTCCCATTCCATTTCCATTCCCGTTCCATTTCCATTCCCGTTTCTTTTCCATTCCCGTTCCATTTCCATTCCAGTTCCATTACCATTCCCGTTCCATTTCCATTCCCGATCCATTTCCATTCCCGTTCCATTTCCATTCCCGTTTCATTTCCATTCCCGTTCCATTACCATTCCCGTTCCATTTACGTTCCCATTCCGTTTCCGTTCCCGTTCCATTTCCGTTCTCGTTCCGTTTCCGTTCCCGTTCCATTTCCATTCCCGTTCCATTTCCGTTCCCGTTCCATTTCCATTCCCGTTCCATTTCCATTCCCTTTCCATTTCCATTTCATTCCATTCCGTTCTGCTCGGGTACATTCCATTCCATTCCATTGCATTCCATTCCGTTCTGCTCCTGTCCATTCCATTCCATTCCAATCCGTTCCATTCCGTTCTACTCGGGTAGATTCCATTCCATTCCATTCCATTCCATTCCATTCCATTCCATTCCATTCTACTGGTGTCCATTCCATTCCATTCCATTCCATTCCATTCCATTCCATTCCATTGCATTCCATTCCATTCCATTCCATTCCATTCCGTTCCGTTCTACTCGGTTACATTCCATTCAATTCCATTCCATTCCGTTCTACTCGGGTAAATTCCATTCCATTCCATTCCATTCCTTTCCATTCCATTGCATTCCATTGCATTGCAAGCACTCAATTCCATTCCATTCCATTCCATTCCATTCCATTCCATTCCATTCCATTGAATTCCATTCCATTCCATTCCATTCCATTCCATTCCATCCCATTCCATTCCATTCCATTCCATTCCGTTCTACTAGGGTTGATTCCATTCTATTCCATTCCATTCCTTTCGATCCCATTTGATTCCATTCGATTCCATTCAATTCCATTCGATTCCATTCCATTCCACTCCATTCCATTCCATTGAATTCCATTCCATTCCATTCCATTCCATTCCATTCCATTCCATTCCGTTCCATTCCGTTCCATTCCATTCCATTCCATTCCATTGCATTCCATTCCATTCCATTCCATTCCATTCCGTTCCGTTCCATTCCGTTCTGCTCCTGTCCATTCCATTCCATTCCAATCCGTTCCATTCCGTTCTACTCGGGTAGATTCCATTCCATTCCATTCCATTCCATTCCATTCCATTCCATTCCATTCCATTCCATTCCATTCCATTCCATTCCATTCCATTCTACTGGTGTCCATTCTATTCCATTCCATTCCATTCCATTCCATTCCATTCCATTCCATTCCATTCCATTCCATTCCATTCCATTCCATTCCATTGCATTCCATTCCATTCCATTCCATTCCGTTCCGTTCTACTCGGTTACATTCCATTCAATTCCATTCCATTCCGTTCTACTCGGGTAGATTCCATTCCATTCCATTCCATTCCTTTCCATTCCATTGCATTCCATTGCATTGCATTGCACTCAATTCCATTCCATTCCATTCCATTCCTTTCCATTCCATTCCATTCCATTCCGTTCCGTTCAACTCGGTTACATTCCATTCAATTACATTCCATTCCGTTCTACTCGGTTACATTCCATTCCATTCCATTCCATTCCAATCCATTCCATTCCATTCCATTCCGTTCTACTCGGGTACATTCCGTTACATTCCATTCCATTCCATTCCATTCCATTCCATTCCTTTCCGTTCTACTTTGTACATTCCATTCCATTCCATTCCATTCCATTCCATTCCATTCCATTACTTTCCATTCCATTCCATTCCGTTCTACTCAGGTTGATTCCATTCTATTCCATTGCATTCCATTCCATTCCATTCCATTCCATTCCATTCGATTCCATTCCATTCCATTCCATTAAATTCCATTCCATTCCATTCCATTCCATGGAATTCCATTCCATTCCATTCCATTCCATTCCATTCCATTCCATTCCATTCCATTCCACTCCACTCCACTCCACTCCACTCCATTCCACTCCACTCCACTCCGGTACATTCCATTCCATTCCATTCCATTCCATTCCATTCCATTCCATTCCATTCCGTGCTTCTCGGGTACATTCCGTTCCGTTCCATTCCATTCCATTCCATTCCATTCCGTTCCAGTGCACTCTACTCCACTCCACTCCACTCCACTCCACTCCGGTACATTCCATTCCATTCCATTCCATTCCATTCCATTCCATTCCATTTCCATTCCCATTCCATTTCCATTCCCGTTCCATTTCCATTCCCGTTTCTTTTCCATTCCCGTTCCATTTCCATTCCAGTTCCATTACCATTCCCGTTCCATTTCCATTCCCGATCCATTTCCATTCCCGTTCCATTTCCATTCTCGTTCCATTTCCATTCCCGTTCCATTACCATTCCCGTTCCATTTCCGTTCCCGTTCCGTTTCCGTTCCCGTTCCATTTCCGTTCTCGTTCCGTTTCCGTTCCCGTTCCATTTCCATTCCCGTTCCATTTCCGTTCCCGTTCCGTTTCCGTTCCCGTTCCATTTCCGTTCTCGTTCCGTTTCCTTTCCCGTTTCATTTCCATTCCCGTTCCATTTCCGTTCCCGTTCCATTTCCATTCCCGTTCCATTTCCATTCCCTTTCCATTTCCATTTCATTCCATTCCGTTCTGCTCGGGTACATTCCATTCCATTCCATTGAATTCCATTCCGTTCTGCTCCTGTCCATTCCATTCCATTCCACTCCGTTCCATTCCGTTCTACTCGGGCAGATTCCATTCCATTCCATTCCATTCCATTCCATTCCATTCCATTCCATTCAACTGGTGTCCATTCCATTCCATTCCATTCCATTCCATTCCATTCCATTCCATTGCATTCCATTCCATTCCATTCCATTCCGTTCCGTTCTACTCGGTTACATTCCATTCAATTCCATTCCATTCCGTTCTACTCGGATAGATTCCATTCCATTCAATTCCATTCCTTTCCATTCCATTGCATTCCATTGCATTGCATTGCACTCAATTCCATTCCATTCCATTCCATTCCATTCCATTCCATTCCATTCCGTTCCGTTCAACTCGGTTACATTCCATTCAATTACATTCCATTCCGTTCTACTCGGTTACATTCCATTCCATTCCATTCCATTCCATTCCAATCCATTCCATTCCATTCCATTCCGTTCTACTCGGGTACATTCCATTCCATTCCATTCCATTCCATTCCATTCCATTCCATTCTATTCCATTCCATTCCGTTCTACTTTGGTACATTCCATTCCATTCCATTCCATTCCATTCCATTCCATTACATTCCATTCCATTCCATTCCATTCTACTCAGGTTGATTCCATTCTATTCCATTCCATTCCATTCCATTCCATTCCATTCCATTCCATTCCATTCCATTCCATTCCTTTCCATTCCATTGCATTCCATTGCATTCAATTCCATTCCATTCCATTCCATTCCATTCCATTCCATTCCACTCCACTCCACTCCACTCCACTCCATTCCACTCCACTCCACTCCGGTACATTCCATTCCATTCCATTCCATTCCATTCCATTCCATTCCATTCCATTCCGTGCTTCTCGGGTACATTCCGTTCCGTTCCATTCCATTCCATTCCATTCCATTCCGTTCCAGTGCACTCTACTCCACTCCACTCCACTCCACTCCACTCCGGTACATTCCATTCCATTCCATTCCATTCCATTCCATTCCATTCCATTTCCATTCCCATTCCATTTCCATTCCCGTTCCATTTCCATTCCCGTTTCTTTTCCATTCCCGTTCCATTTCCATTCCAGTTCCATTACCATTCCCGTTCCATTTCCATTCCCGATCCATTTCCATTCCCGTTCCATTTCCATTCCCGTTCCATTTCCATTCCCGTTCCATTACCATTCCCGTTCCATTTCCGTTCCCGTTCCATTTCCATTCCCGTTCCATTTGCATTCCCTTTCCATTTCCATTTCATTCCATTCCGTTCTGCTCGGGTACATTCCATTCCATTCCATTGCATTCCATTCCGTTCTGCTCCTGTCCATTCCATTCCATTCCATTCCGTTCCATTCCGTTCTACTCGGGTAGATTCCATTCCATTCCATTCCATTCCATTCCATTCCATTCCATTCCATTCCATTCAACTGGTGTCCATTCCATTCCATTCCATTCCATTCCATTCCATTCCATTCCATTCCATTGCATTCCATTCCATTCCATTCCATTCCGTTCCGTTCTACTCGGTTACATTCCATTCAATTCCATTCCATTCCGTTCTACTCGGATAGATTCCATTCCATTCAATTCCATTCCTTTCCGTTCCATTGCATTCCATTGCATTGCATTGCACTCAATTCCATTCCATTCCATTCCATTCCATTCCATTCCATTCCATTCCATTCCATTCCATTCCATTCCGTTCCGTTCAACTCGGTTACATTCCATTCAATTACATTCCATTCCATTCCATTCCATTCCATTCCATTCCATTCCATTCCATTCCATTCCGTTCTACTTTGGTACATTCCATTCCATTCCATTCCATTCCATTCCATTCCATTCCATTCCATTCCATTCCGTTCTACTCAGGTTGATTCCATTCTATTCCATTCCATTCCGTTCCATTCCATTCCATTGAATTCCATTCCATTCCATTCCATTCCATTCCATTCCATTCCATTCCATTCCATTCCATTCCATTGAATTCCATTCCATTCCATTCCATTCCATTCCATCCCATTCCATTCCATTCCATTCCATTCCGTTCTACTCGGGTTGATTCCATTCTATTCCATTCCATTCCATTCGATCCCATTTGATTCCATTCGATTCCATTCAATTCCATTCGATTCCATTCCATTCCACTCCATTCCATTCCATTGAATTCCATTCCATTCCATTCCATTCCATTCCATTGAATTCCATTCCATTCCATTCCATTCCATTGAATTCCATTGAATTCCATTCCATTCCATTCCATTCCATTCCATTCCATTCCATTCCATTCCATTCCATTCCATTCCATTCTACTGGTGTCCATTCCATTCCATTCCATTCCATTCCATTCCATTCCTTTCCATTCCATTGCATTCCATTGCATTCCATTCCATTCCATTCCATTCCATTCCATTCCACTCCACTCCACTCCACTCCACTCCATTCCACTCCACTCCACTCCGGTACATTCCATTCCATTCCATTCCATTCCATTCCATTCCATTCCATTCCGTGCTTCTCGGGTACATTCCGTTCCGTTCCATTCCATTCCATTCCATTCCATTCCGTTCCAGTGCACTCTACTCCACTCCACTCCACTCCACTCCACTCCGGTACATTCCATTCCATTCCATTCCATTCCATTTCCTTTCCCATTCCATTTCCATTCCCGTTCCATTTCCATTCCCGTTTCTTTTCCATTCCCGTTCCATTTCCATTCCAGTTCCATTACCATTCCCGTTCCATTTCCATTCCCGATCCATTTCCATTCCCGTTCCATTTCCATTCCCGTTTCATTTCCATTCCCGTTCCATTACCATTCCCGTTCCATTTCCGTTCCCGTTCCGTTTCCGTTCCCGTTCCATTTCCGTTCTCGTTCCGTTTCCGTTCCCGTTCCATTTCCATTCCCGTTCCATTTCCGTTCCCGTTCCATTTCCGTTCCCGTTCCATTTCCATTCCCTTTCCATTTCCATTCCCTTTCCATTTCCATTTCATTCCATTCCGTTCTGCTCGGGTACATTCCATTCCATTCCATTGCATTCCATTCCGTTCTGCTCCTGTCCATTCCATTCCATTCCAATCCGTTCCATTCCGTTCTACTCGGGTAGATTCCATTCCATTCCATTCCATTCCATTCCATTCCATTCCATTCCATTCTACTGGTGTCCATTCCATTCCATTCCATTCCATTCCATTCCATTCCATTCCATTGCATTCCATTCCATTCCATTCCATTCCATTCCATTCCGTTCCGTTCTACTCGGTTACATTCCATTCAATTCCATTCCATTCCGTTCTACTCGGGTAAATTCCATTCCATTCCATTCCATTCCTTTCCATTCCATTGCATTCCATTGCATTGCAAGCACTCAATTCCATTCCATTCCATTCCATTCCATTCCATTCCATTCCGTTCCGTTCAACTCGGTTACATTCCATTCAATTACATTCCATTCCGTTCTACTCGGTTACATTCCATTCCATTCCATTCCATTCCATTCCAATCCATTCCATTACATTCCATTCCGTTCTACTCGGGTACATTCCGTTCCATTCCATTCCATTCCATTCCATTCCTTTCCGTTCTACTTTGGTACATTCCATTCCATTCCATTCCATTCCATAGAATTCCATTCCATTCCATTCCATTCCATTCCATTCCATTCCATCGAATTCCATTCCATTCCATTCCATTCCATTCCATTCCATCCCATTCCATTCCATTCCATTCCATTCCGTTCTACTCGGGTTGATTCCATTCTATTCCATTCCATTCCTTTCGATCCCATTTGATTCCATTCGATTCCATTCAATTCCATTCGATTCCATTCCATTCCACTCCATTCCATTCCATTGAATTCCATTCCATTCCATTCCATTCCATTCCATTCCATTCCATTCCACTGAATTCCGTTCCATTCCATTCCATTCCGTTCCGTTCCGTTCCGTTCCGTTGCGTTCCGTTCCGTTCCGTTGTGTTCCGTTCCGTTCTACTCGGGTTGATTCCATTCTATTCCATTCCATTCCAATCCATTCCGTTCCATTCCATTGAATTCCATTCCATTCCATTCCATTCCATTCCATTCCATTCCATGGAATTCCGTTCCATTCCATTCCATTCCGTTCCGTTCCGTCCCGTTCCGTTCCGTTCCGTTCCGTTGCGTTCCGTTCCGTTCTACTCGGGTTGATTCCATTCTATTCCATTCCATTCCATTCGATTCCATTCGATTCCATTCGATTCCACTCCATTCCATTCCATAGAATTCCATTCCATTCCATTCCATTCCATTCCATTGAATTCCATTCCATTCCATTCCATTCCATTGAATTCCATTCCATTCCATTCCATTCCATTCCATTCCATTCCATTCCATTCCATTCCATTCCATTCCATTCCATTCCATTCCATTCTATTGTTGTCCATTCCATTCCATTCCATTCCATTCCATTCCATTCCATTCCATTCCTTTCCATTCCATTGCATTCCATTCCATTCCATTCCATTCCATTCCATTCCATTCCACTCCACTCCACTCCACTCCACTCCACTCCATTCCACTCCACTCCACTCCGGTACATTCCATTCCATTCCATTCAATTCCATTCCATTCCATTTCCATTCCCATTCCATTTCCATTCCCGTTCCATTTCCATTCCCGTTTCTTTTCCATTCCCGTTCCATTTCCATTCCAGTTCCATTACCATTCCCGTTCCATTTCCATTCCCGATCCATTTCCATTCCCGTTCCTTTTCCATTCCCGTTCCATTTCCATTCCCGTTCCGTTACCATTCCCGTTCCATTTCCGTTCCCGTTCCGTTTCCGTTCCCGTTCCATTTCCGTTCTCGTTCCGTTTCCGTTCCCGTTCCATTTCCATTCCCGTTCCATTTCGGTTCCCGTTCCATTTCCATTCCCGTTCCATTTCCATTCCCTTTCCATTTCCATTTCATTCCATTCCGTTCTGCTCGGGTACATTCCATTCCATTCCATTGCATTCCATTCCGTTCTGCTCCTGTCCATTCCATTCCATTCCATTCCGTTCCATTCCGTTCTACTCGGGTAGATTCCATTCCATTCCATTCCATTCCATTCCATTCCATTCCATTCCATTCCATTCCATTCTACTGGTGTCCATTCCATTCCATTCCATTCCATTCCATTCCATTCCATTCCATTGCATTCCATTCCATTCCAATGCATTCCATTCCATTCCATTCCATTCCGTTCTGCTCCTGTCCATTCCATTCCATTCCAATCCGTTCCATTCCGTTCTACTCGGGTAGATTCCATTCCATTCCATTCCATTCCATTCCATTCCATTCCATTGAATTCCATTCCATTCCATTCCATTCCATTGAATTCCATTCCATTCCATTCCATTCCATTGAATTCCATTCCATTCCATTCCATTCCATTCCATTCCATTCCATTCCATTCCATTCCATTCTACTGGTGTCCATTCCATTCCATTCCATTCCATTCCATTCCATTCCTTTCCATTCCATTGCATTCCATTGCATTCCATTCCATTCCATTCCATTCCATTCCATTCCATTCCACTCCACTCCACTCCACTCCACTCCATTCCACTCCACTCCACTCCGGTACATTCCATTCCATTCCATTCCATTCCATTCCATTCCATTCCATTCCGTGCTTCTCGGGTACATTCCGTTCCGTTCCATTCCATTCCATTCCATTCCATTCCGTTCCAGTGCACTCTACTCCACTCCACTCCACTCGACTCCACTCCGGTACATTCCATTCCATTCCATTCCATTCCATTTCCTTTCCCATTCCATTTCCATTCCCGTTCCATTTCCATTCCCGTTTCTTTTCCATTCCCGTTCCATTTCCATTCCAGTTCCATTACCATTCCCGTTCCATTTCCATTCCCGATCCATTTCCATTCCCGTTCCATTTCCATTCCCGTTTCATTTCCATTCCCGTTCCATTACCATTCCCGTTCCATTTCCGTTCCCGTTCCGTTTCCGTTCCCGTTCCATTTCCGTTCTCGTTCCGTTTCTGTTCCCGTTCCATTTCCATTCCCGTTCCATTTCTGTTCCCGTTCCATTTCCATTCCCGTTCCATTTCCATTCCCTTTCCATTTCCATTTCATTCCATTCCGTTCTGCTCGGGTACATTCCATTCCATTCCATTGCATTCCATTCCGTTCTGCTCCTGTCCATTCCATTCCATTCCTTTCCGTTCCATTCCGTTCTACTCGGGTAGATTCCATTCCATTCCATTCCATTCCATTCCATTCCATTCCATTCCATTCTACTGGTGTCCATTCCATTCCATTCCATTCCATTCCATTCCATTGCATTCCATTCCATTCCATTCCATTCCATTCCATTCCGTTCCGTTCTACTCGGTTACATTCCATTCAATTCCATTCCATTCCGTTCTACTCGGGTAAATTCCATTCCATTCCATTCCATTCCTTTCCATTCCATTGCATTCCATTGCATTGCAAGCACTCAATTCCATTCCATTCCATTCCATTCCATTCCATTCCATTCCGTTCCGTTCAACTCGGTTACATTCCATTCAATTACATTCCATTCCGTTCTACTCGGTTACATTCCATTCCATTCCATTCCATTCCATTCCAATCCATTCCATTCCATTCCATTCCGTTCTACTCGGGTACATTCCGTTCCATTCCATTCCATTCCATTCCATTCCTTTCCGTTCTACTTTGGTACATTCCATTCCATTCCATTCCATTCCATAGAATTCCATTCCATTCCATTCCATTCCATTCCGTTCCATTCCATCGAATTCCATTCCATTCCATTCCATTCCATTCCATTCCATCCCATTCCATTCCATTCCATTCCATTCCGTTCTACTCGGGTTGATTCCATTCTATTCCATTCCATTCCTTTCGATCCCATTTGATTCCATTCGATTCCATTCAATTCCATTCGATTCCATTCCATTCCACTCCATTCCATTCCATTGAATTCCATTCCATTCCATTCCATTCCATTCCATTCCATTCCATTCCACTGAATTCCGTTCCATTCCATTCCATTCCGTTCCGTTCCGTTCCGTTCCGTTGCGTTCCGTTCCGTTCCGTTGTGTTCCGTTCCGTTCTACTCGGGTTGATTCCATTCTATTCCATTCCATTCCAATCCATTCCGTTCCATTCCATTGAATTCCATTCCATTCCATTCCATTCCATTCCATTCCATTCCATTCCATTCCATGGAATTCCGTTCCATTCCATTCCATTCCGTTCCGTTCCGTCCCGTTCCGTTCCGTTCCGTTACGTTGCGTTCCGTTCCGTTCTACTCGGGTTGATTCCATTCTATTCCATTCCATTCCATTCGATTCCATTCGATTCCATTCGATTCCACTCCATTCCATTCCATAGAATTCCATTCCATTCCATTCCATTCCATTGAATTCCATTCCATTCCATTCCATTCCATTGAATTCCATTCCATTCCATTCCATTCCATTGAATTCCATTCCATTCCATTCCATTCCATTCCATTCCATTCCATTCCATTCCATTCCATTCCATTCCATTCCATTCTATTGTTGTCCATTCCATTCCATTCCATTCCATTCCATTCCATTCCATTCCATTCCTTTCCATTCCATTGCATTCCATTCCATTCCATTCCATTCCATTCCATTCCATTCCATTCCATTCCATTCCATTCCATTCCACTCCACTCCACTCCACTCCACTCCACTCCATTCCACTCCACTCCACTCCGGTACATTCCATTCCATTCCATTCAATTCCATTCCATTCCATTTCCATTCCCATTCCATTTCCATTCCCGTTCCATTTCCATTCCCGTTTCTTTTCCATTCCCGTTCCATTTCCATTCCAGTTCCATTACCATTCCCGTTCCATTTCCATTCCCGATCCATTTCCATTCCCGTTCCTTTTCCATTCCCGTTCCATTTCCATTCCCGTTCCGTTACCTTTCCCGTTCCATTTCCGTTCCCGTTCCGTTTCCGTTCCCGTTCCATTTCCGTTCTCGTTCCGTTTCCGTTCCCGTTCCATTTCCATTCCCGTTCCATTTCGGTTCCCGTTCCATTTCCATTCCCGTTCCATTTCCATTCCCTTTCCATTTCCATTTCATTCCATTCCGTTCTGCTCGGGTACATTCCATTCCATTCCATTGCATTCCATTCCGTTCTGCTCCTGTCCATTCCATTCCATTCCATTCCGTTCCATTCCGTTCTACTCGGGTAGATTCCATTCCATTCCATTCCATTCCATTCTACTGGTGTCCATTCCATTCCATTCCATTCCATTCCATTCCATTCCATTCCATTCCATTGCATTCCATTCCATTCCATTCCATTCCATTCCGTTCCGTTCCATTCCGTTCTGCTCCTGTCCATTCCATTCCATTCCAATCCGTTCCATTCCGTTCTACTCGGGTAGATTCCATTCCATTCCATTCCATTCCATTCCATTCCATTCCATTCCATTCCATTCCATTCCATTAAATTCCATTCTACTGGTGTCCATTCTATTCCATTCCATTCCATTCCATTCCATTCCATTCCATTCCATTCCATTCCATTCCATTCCATTCCATTGCATTCCATTCCATTCCATTCCATTCCGTTCCGTTCTACTCGGTTACATTCCATTCAATTCCATTCCATTCCGTTCTACTCGGGTAGATTCCATTCCATTCCATTCCATTCCATTCCATTCCATTGCATTCCATTGCATTGCATTGCACTCAATTCCATTCCATTCCATTCCATTCCTTTCCATTCCATTCCATTCCATTCCGTTCCGTTCAACTCGGTTACATTCCATTCAATTACATTCCATTCCGTTCTACTCGGTTACATTCCATTCCATTCCATTCCATTCCAATCCATTCCATTCCATTCCATTCCGTTCTACTCGGGTACATTCCGTTCCATTCCATTCCATTCCATTCCATTCCATTCCATTCCATTCCTTTCCGTTCTACTTTGGTACATTCCATTCCATTCCATTCCATTCCATTCCATTCCATTCCATTCCATTCCATTCCGTTCTACTCAGGTTGATTCCATTCTATTCCATTCCATTCCATTCCATTCCATTCCATTCCATTCCATTCGATTCCATTCCATTCCATTCCATTGAATTCCATTCCATTCCATTCCATTCCATGGAATTCCATTCCATTCCATTCCATTCCATTCCATTCCATTCCATTCCATTCCATGGAATTCCATTCCATTCCATTCCATTCCATTCCATTGAATTCCATTCCGTTCCATTCCATTCCATTGAATTCCATTCCATTCCATTCCATTCCATTCCATTCCATTGAATTCCATTCCATTCCATTCCATTCCATTCCATTCCATTCCAATCCATTCCATTCCATTCCATTCCGTTCTACTCGGGTACATTCCGTTCCATTCCATTCCATTCCATTCCATTCCATTCCATTCCATTCCATTCCTTTCCGTTCTACTTTGGTACATTCCATTCCATTCCATTCCATTCCATTCCATTCCATTCCATTCCATTCCATTCCGTTCTACTCAGGTTGATTCCATTCTATTCCATTCCATTCCATTCCATTCCATTCCATTCCATTCCATTCGATTCCATTCCATTCCATTCCATTGAATTCCATTCCATTCCATTCCATTCCATGGAATTCCGTTCCATTCCATTCCATTCCGTTCCTTTCCGTCCCGTTCCGTTCCGTTCCGTTCCGTTGCGTTCCGTTCCGTTCTACTCGGGTTGATTCCATTCTATTCCATTCCATTCCATTCGATTCCATTCGATTCCATTCGATTCCACTCCATTCCATTCCATTCCATTCCATTCCATTCCATTCCATTCCATTCCATAGAATTCCATTCCATTCCATTCCATTCCATGGAATTCCATTCCATTCCATTCCATTCCATTCCATTCCATTCCATTCCATTCCATTCCATTCCATTGAATTCCATTCCATTCCATTCCATTCCATGGAATTCCGTTCCATTCCATTCCATTCCGTTCCGTTCCGTCCCGTTCCGTTCCGTTCCGTTCCGTTGCTTTCCGTTCCGTTCTACTCGGGTTGATTCCATTCTATTCCATTCCATTCCATTCGATTCCATTCGATTCCATTCGATTCCACTCCATTCCATTCCATAGAATTCCATTCCATTCCATTCCATTCCATTGAATTCCATTCCATTCCATTCCATTGAATTCCATTCCATTCCATTCCATTCCATTGAATTCCATTCCATTCCATTCCATTCCATTCCATTCCATTCCATTCCATTCCATTCTACTGGTGTCCATTCCATTCCATTCCATTCCATTCCATTCCATTCCATTCCTTTCCATTCCATTGCATTCCGTTGCATTCCATTCCATTCCATTCCATTCCATTCCATTCCATTCCATTCCATTCCACTCCACTCCACTCCACTCCACTCCATTCCACTCCACTCCACTCCGGTACATTCCATTCCATTCCATTCCATTCCATTCCATTCCATTCCGTGCTTCTCGGGTACATTCCGTTCCGTTCCATTCCATTCCATTCCATTCCATTCCGTTCCAGTGCACTCTACTCCACTCCACTCCACTCCACTCCACTCCGGTACATTCCATTCCATTCCATTCCATTCCATTCCATTCCATTTCCATTCCCATTCCATTTCCATTCCCGTTCCATTTCCATTCCCGTTTCTTTTCCATTCCCGTTCCATTTCCATTCCAGTTCCATTACCATTCCCGTTCCATTTCCATTCCCGATCCATTTCCATTCCCGTTCCATTTCCATTCTCGTTCCATTTCCATTCCCGTTCCATTACCATTCCCGTTCCATTTCCGTTCCCGTTCCGTTTCCGTTCCCGTTCCATTTCCATTCCCGTTCCATTTCCGTTCCCGTTCCGTTTCCGTTCCCGTTCCATTTCCGTTCTCGTTCCGTTTCCTTTCCCGTTCCATTTCCATTCCCGTTCCATTTCCGTTCCCGTTCCATTTCCATTCCCGTTCCATTTCCATTCCCTTTCCATTTCCATTTCATTCCATTCCGTTCTGCTCGGGTACATTCCATTCCATTCCATTGCATTCCATTCCGTTCTGCTCCTGTCCATTCCATTCCATTCCACTCCGTTCCATTCCGTTCTACTCGGGTAGATTCCATTCCATTCCATTCCATTCCATTCCATTCCATTCCATTCCATTCAACTGGTGTCCATTCCATTCCATTCCATTCCATTCCATTCCATTCCATTCCATTCCATTCCATTGCATTCCATTCCATTCCATTCCATTCCGTTCCGTTCTACTCGGTTACATTCCATTCAATTCCATTCCATTCCGTTCTACTCGGGTAGATTCCATTCCATTCAATTCCATTCCTTTCCATTCCATTGCATTCCATTGCATTGCATTGCACTCAATTCCATTCCATTCCATTCCATTCCATTCCATTCCATTCCGTTCCGTTCAACTCGGTTACATTCCATTCAATTACATTCCATTCCGTTCTACTCGGTTACATTCCATTCCATTCCATTCCATTCCATTCCAATCCATTCCATTCCATTCCATTCCGTTCTACTCGGGTACATTCCATTCCATTCCATTCCATTCCATTCCATTCTATTCCATTCCATTCCGTTCTACTTTGGTACATTCCATTCCATTCCGTTCCATTCCATTCCATTCCATTACATTACATTCCATTCCATTCCGTTCTACTCAGGTTGATTCCATTCTATTCCATTCCATTCCATTCCATTCCATTCCATTCCATTCCATTCCATTCCATTCCATTCCTTTCCATTCCATTGCATTCCATTGCATTCCATTCCATTCCATTCCATTCCATTCCATTCCATTCCATTCCACTCCACTCCACTCCACTCCACTCCATTCCACTCCACTCCACTCCGGTACATTCCATTCCATTCCATTCCATTCCATTCCATTCCATTCCATTTCATTCCGTGCTTCTCGGGTACATTCCGTTCCGTTCCATTCCATTCCATTCCATTCCATTCCGTTCCAGTGCACTCTACTCCACTCCACTCCACTCCACTCCACTCCGGTACATTCCATTCCATTCCATTCCATTCCATTCCATTCCATTCCATTTCCATTCCCATTCCATTTCCATTCCCGTTCCATTTCCATTCCCGTTTCTTTTCCATTCCCGTTCCATTTCCATTCCAGTTCCATTACCATTCCCGTTCCATTTCCATTCCCGATCCATTTCCATTCCCGTTCCATTTCCATTCCCGTTCCATTTCCATTCCCGTTCCATTACCATTCCCGTTCGATTTCCGTTCCCGTTCCATTTCCATTCCCGTTCCATTTCCATTCCCTTTCCATTTCCATTTCATTCCATTCCGTTCTGCTCGGGTACATTCCATTCCATTCCATTGCATTCCATTCCGTTCTGCTCCTGTCCATTCCATTCCATTCCATTCCGTTCCATTCCGTTCTACTCGGGTAGATTCCATTCCATTCCATTCCATTCCATTCCATTCCATTCCATTCCATTCCATTCAACTGGTGTCCATTCCATTCCATTCCATTCCATTCCATTCCATTCCATTCCATTCCATTCCATTGCATTCCATTCCATTCCATTCCATTCCGTTCCGTTCTACTCGGTTACATTCCATTCAATTCCATTCCATTCCGTTCTACTCGGATAGATTCCATTCCATTCAATTCCATTCCTTTCCATTCCATTGCATTCCATTGCATTGCATTGCACTCAATTCCATTCCATTCCATTCCATTCCATTCCATTCCATTCCATTCCATTCCATTCCATTCCGTTCCGTTCAACTCGGTTACATTCCATTCAATTCCATTCCATTCCATTCCATTCCATTCCATTCCATTCCATTCCATTCCATTCCGTTCTACTTTGGTACATTCCATTCCATTCCATTCCATTCCATTCCATTCCATTCCATTCCATTCCATTCCGTTCTACTCAGGTTGATTCCATTCTATTCCATTCCATTCCATTCCATTCCATTCCATTCCATTCGATTCCATTCCATTCCATTCCATAGAATTCCATTCCATTCCATTCCATTCCATGGAATTCCATTCCATTCCATTCCATTCCATTCCATTCCATTCCATTGAATTCCATTCCATTCCATTGAATTCCATTCCGTTCCATTCCATTCCATTGAATTCCATTCCATTCCATTCCATTCCATTCCATTCCATTCCATTCCATTCCATTCCATTCCATTCCATTGAATTCCATTCCATTCCATTCCATTCCATTCCATTCCATTCCATCCCATTCCATTCCATTCCATTCCATTCCGTTCTACTCGGGTTGATTCCATTCTATTCCATTCCATTCCATTCGATCCCATTTGATTCCATTCGATTCCATTCAATTCCATTCGATTCCATTCCATTCCACTCCATTCCATTCCATTCCATTCCATTTCCATTCCCATTCCATTTCCATTCCCGTTCCATTTCCATTCCCGTTTCTTTTCCATTCCCGTTCCATTTCCATTCCAGTTCCATTACCATTCCCGTTCCATTTCCATTCCCGATCCATTTCCATTCCCGTTCCATTTCCATTCCCGTTCCATTTCCATTCCCGTTCCATTACCATTCCCGTTCCATTTCCGTTCCCGTTCCATTTCCATTCCCGTTCCATTTCCATTCCCTTTCCATTTCCATTTCATTCCATTCCGTTCTGCTCGGGTACATTCCATTCCATTCCATTGCATTCCATTCCGTTCTGCTCCTGTCCATTCCATTCCATTCCATTCCGTTCCATTCCGTTCTACTCGGGTAGATTCCATTCCATTCCATTCCATTCCATTCCATTCCATTCCATTCCATTCCATTCAACTGGTGTCCATTCCATTCCATTCCATTCCATTCCATTCCATTCCATTCCATTCCATTGCATTCCATTCCATTCCATTCCATTCCGTTCCGTTCTACTCGGTTACATTCCATTCAATTCCATTCCATTCCGTTCTACTCGGATAGATTCCATTCCATTCAATTCCATTCCTTTCCATTCCATTGCATTCCATTGCATTGCATTGCACTCAATTCCATTCCATTCCATTCCATTCCATTCCTTTCCATTCCATTCCATTCCATTCCGTTCCGTTCAACTCGGTTACATTCCATTCAATTCCATTCCATTCCATTCCATTCCATTCCATTCCATTCCATTCCATTCCATTCCATTCCGTTCTACTTTGGTACATTCCATTCCATTCCATTCCATTCCATTCCATTCCATTCCATTCCATTCCATTCCATTCCATTCCATTCCATTCCGTTCTACTCAGGTTGATTCCATTCTATTCCATTCCATTCAATTCCATTCCATTCCATTCCATTCCATTCCATTCCATTCCATTCCATTGCATAGAATTCCATTCCATTCCATTCCATTCCATGGAATTCCATTCCATTCCATTCCATTCCATTCCATTCCATTCCATTGAATTCCATTCCATTCCATTCCATTCCATTCCATTGAATTCCATTCCGTTCCATTCCATTCCATTGAATTCCATTCCATTCCATTCCATTCCATTCCATTCCATTCCATTTCATTCCATTCCATTCCATTGAATTCCATTCCATTCCATTCCATTCCATTCCATTCCATTCCATCCCATTCCATTCCATTCCATTCCATTCCGTTCTACTCGGGTTGATTCCATTCTATTCCATTCCATTCCATTCGATCCCATTTGATTCCATTCGATTCCATTCAATTCCATTCGATTCCATTCCATTCCACTCCATTCCATTCCATTGAATTCCATTCCATTCCATTGCATTCCATTCCATTGAATTCCATTCCATTCCATTCCATTCCATTGAATTCCATTCCATTCCATTCCATTCCATTGAATTCCATTCCATTCCATTCCATTCCATTCCATTCCATTCCATTCCATTCCATTCTACTGGTGTCCATTCCATTCCATTCCATTCCATTCCATTCCATTCCATTCCTTTCCATTCCATTGCATTCCATTGCATTCCATTCCATTCCATTCCATTCCATTCCATTCCATTCCATTCCATTCCACTCCACTCCACTCCACTCCACTCCATTCCACTCCACTCCACTCCGGTACATTCCATTCCATTCCATTCCATTCCATTCCATTCCATTCCATTCCGTGCTTCTCGGGTACATTCCGTTCCGTTCCATTCCATTCCATTCCATTCCATTCCGTTCCAGTGCACTCTACTCCACTCCACTCCACTCCACTCCACTCCGGTACATTCCATTCCATTCCATTCCATTCCATTTCCTTTCCCATTCCATTTCCATTCCCGTTCCATTTCCATTCCCGTTTCTTTTCCATTCCCGTTCCATTTCCATTCCAGTTCCATTACCATTCCCGTTCCATTTCCATTCCCGATCCATTTCCATTCCCGTTCCATTTCCATTCCCGTTTCATTTCCATTCCCGTTCCATTACCATTCCCGTTCCATTTCCGTTCCCGTTCCGTTTCCGTTCCCGTTCCATTTCCGTTCTCGTTCCGTTTCCGTTCCCGTTCCATTTCCATTCCCGTTCCATTTCCGTTCCCGTTCCATTTCCATTCCCGTTCCATTTCCATTCCCTTTCCATTTCCATTTCATTCCATTCCGTTCTGCTCGGGTACATTCCATTCCATTCCATTGCATTCCATTCCGTTCTGCTCCTGTCCATTCCATTCCATTCCAATCCGTTCCATTCCGTTCTACTCGGGTAGATTCCATTCCATTCCATTCCATTCCATTCCATTCCATTCCATTGAATTCCATTCCATTCCATTCCATTCCATTCCATTGAATTCCATTCCGTTCCATTCCATTCCATTGAATTCCATTCCATTCCATTCCATTCCATTCCATTCCATTCCATTTCATTCCATTCCATTCCATTGAATTCCATTCCATTCCATTCCATTCCATTCCATTCCATTCCATCCCATTCCATTCCATTCCATTCCATTCCGTTCTACTCGGGTTGATTCCATTCTATTCCATTCCATTCCATTCGATCCCATTTGATTCCATTCGATTCCATTCAATTCCATTCGATTCCATTCCATTCCACTCCATTCCATTCCATTGAATTCCATTCCATTCCATTGCATTCCATTCCATTGAATTCCATTCCATTCCATTCCATTCCATTGAATTCCATTCCATTCCATTCCATTCCATTGAATTCCATTCCATTCCATTCCATTCCATTCCATTCCATTCCATTCCATTCCATTCTACTGGTGTCCATTCCATTCCATTCCATTCCATTCCATTCCATTCCATTCCTTTCCATTCCATTGCATTCCATTGCATTCCATTCCATTCCATTCCATTCCATTCCATTCCATTCCATTCCATTCCACTCCACTCCACTCCACTCCACTCCATTCCACTCCACTCCACTCCGGTACATTCCATTCCATTCCATTCCATTCCATTCCATTCCATTCCATTCCGTGCTTCTCGGGTACATTCCGTTCCGTTCCATTCCATTCCATTCCATTCCATTCCGTTCCAGTGCACTCTACTCCACTCCACTCCACTCCACTCCACTCCGGTACATTCCATTCCATTCCATTCCATTCCATTTCCTTTCCCATTCCATTTCCATTCCCGTTCCATTTCCATTCCCGTTTCTTTTCCATTCCCGTTCCATTTCCATTCCAGTTCCATTACCATTCCCGTTCCATTTCCATTCCCGATCCATTTCCATTCCCGTTCCATTTCCATTCCCGTTTCATTTCCATTCCCGTTCCATTACCATTCCCGTTCCATTTCCGTTCCCGTTCCGTTTCCGTTCCCGTTCCATTTCCGTTCTCGTTCCGTTTCCGTTCCCGTTCCATTTCCATTCCCGTTCCATTTCCGTTCCCGTTCCATTTCCATTCCCGTTCCATTTCCATTCCCTTTCCATTTCCATTTCATTCCATTCCGTTCTGCTCGGGTACATTCCATTCCATTCCATTGCATTCCATTCCGTTCTGCTCCTGTCCATTCCATTCCATTCCAATCCGTTCCATTCCGTTCTACTCGGGTAGATTCCATTCCATTCCATTCCATTCCATTCCATTCCATTCCATTCCATTCTACTGGTGTCCATTCCATTCCATTCCATTCCATTCCATTCCATTCCATTCCATTCCATTCCATTCCATTGCATTCCATTCCATTCCATTCCATTCCATTCCGTTCCGTTCTACTCGGTTACATTCCATTCAATTCCATTCCATTCCGTTCTACTCGGGTAAATTCCATTCCATTCCATTCCATTCCTTTCCATTCCATTGCATTCCATTGCATTGCAAGCACTCAATTCCATTCCATTCCATTCCATTCCATTCCATTCCATTCCATTCCATTCCATTCTGTTCCGTTCAACTCGGTTACATTCCATTCAATTACATTCCATTCCGTTCTACTCGGTTACATTCCATTCCATTCCATTCCATTCCATTCCAATCCATTCCATTCCATTCCATTCCGTTCTACTCGGGTACATTCCGTTCCATTCCATTCCATTCCATTCCATTCCTTTCCGTTCTACTTTGGTACATTCCATTCCATTCCATTCCATTCCATTCCATTCCATTCCATTCCATTCCGTTCTACTCAGGTTGATTCCATTCTATTCCATTCCATTCCATTCCATTCCATTCCATTCCATTCCATTCCGTTCTACTCAGGTTGATTCCATTCTATTCCATTCCATTCCATTCCATTCCATTCCATTCCATTCCATTCGATTCCATTCCATTCCATTCCATGGAATTCCATTCCATTCCATTCCATTCCATGGAATTCCATTCCATTCCATTCCATTCCATTCCATTCCATTCCCTTGAATTCCATTCCATTCCATTCCATTCCATTCCATTCCATTGAATTCCATTCCGTTCCATTCCATTCCATTGAATTCCATTCCATTCCATTCCATTCCATTCCATTCCATTCCATTGAATTCCATTCCATTCCATTCCATTCCATTCCATTCCATCCCATTCCATTCCATTCCATTAAATTCCTTTCTACTCGGGTTGATTCCATTCTATTCCATTCCATTCCATTCGATCCCATTTGATTCCATTCGATTCCATTCAATTCCATTCGATTCCATTCCATTCCACTCCATTCCATTCCATTGAATTCCATTCCATTCCATTCCATTCCATTCCATTCCATTCCATGGAATTCCATTCCATTCCATTCCATTCCATTCCATAGAATTCCATTCCATTCCATTCCATTCCACTGAATTCCGTTCCATTCCATTCCATTCCATTCCGTTCCGTTCCGTTCCGTTCTGTTGCGTTCCGTTCCGTTCCGTTGTGTTCCGTTCCGTTCTACTCGGGTTGATTCCATTCTATTCCATTCCATTCCAATCCATTCCGTTCCATTCCATTGAATTCCATTCCATTCCATTCCATTCCATTCCATTCCATTCCATTCCATTCCATGGAATTCCATGGAATTCCATTCCATTCCATTCCATACCATTCCATTGAATTCCATTCCATTCCATTCCATTCCATGGAATTCCGTTCCATTCCATTCCATTCCGTTCCTTTCCGTCCCGTTCCGTTCCGTTCCGTTCCGTTGCGTTCCGTTCCGTTCTACTCGGGTTGATTCCATTCTATTCCATTCCATTCCATTCGATTCCATTCGATTCCATTCGATTCCACTCCATTCCATTCCATTCCATTCCATTCCATTCCATTCCATTCCATTCCATGGAATTCCATTCCATTCCATTCCATTCCATGGAATTCCATTCCATTCCATTCCATTCCATTCCATTCCATTCCATTCCATTCCATAGAATTCCATTCCATTCCATTCCATTCCATGGAATTCCGTTCCATTCCATTCCATTCCGTTCCGTTCCGTCCCGTTCCGTTCCGTTCCGTTCCGTTGCGTTCCGTTCCGTTCTACTCGGGTTGATTCCATTCTATTCCATTCCATTCCATTCGATTCCATTCGATTCCATTCGATTCCACTCCATTCCATTCCATAGAATTCCATTCCATTCCATTCCATTCCATTGAATTCCATTCCATTCCATTCCATTCCATTGAATTCCATTCCATTCCATTCCATTCCATTGAATTCCATTCCATTCCATTCCATTCCATTCCATTCCATTCCATTCCATTCTACTGGTGTCCATTCCATTCCATTCCATTCCATTCCATTCCTTTCCATTCCATTGCATTCCATTGCATTCCATTCCATTCCATTCCATTCCATTCCATTCCATTCCATTCCACTCCACTCCACTCCACTCCACTCTATTCCACTCCACTCCACTCCGGTACATTCCATTCCATTCCATTCCATTCCATTCCATTCCATTCCATTCCGTGCTTCTCGGGTACATTCCGTTCCGTTCCATTCCATTCCATTCCATTCCATTCCGTTCCAGTGCACTCTACTCCACTCCACTCCACTCCACTCCACTCCGGTACATTCCATTCCATTCCATTCCATTCCATTCCATTCCATTTCCATTCCCATTCCATTTCCATTCCCGTTCCATTTCCATTCCCGTTTCTTTTCCATTCCCGTTCCATTTCCATTCCAGTTCCATTACCATTCCCGTTCCATTTCCATTCCCGATCCATTTCCATTCCCGTTCCATTTCCATTCTCGTTCCATTTCCATTCCCGTTCCATTACCATTCCCGTTCCATTTCCGTTCCCGTTCCGTTTCCGTTCCCGTTCCATTTCCGTTCTCGTTCCGTTTCCGTTCCCGTTCCATTTCCATTCCCGTTCCATTTCCGTTCCCGTTCCGTTTCCGTTCCCGTTCCATTTCCGTTCTCGTTCCGTTTCCTTTCCCGTTCCATTTCCATTCCCGTTCCATTTCCGTTCCCGTTCCATTTCCATTCCCGTTCCATTTCCATTCCCTTTCCATTTCCATTTCATTCCATTCCGTTCTGCTCGGGTACATTCCATTCCATTCCATTGCATTCCATTCCGTTCTGCTCCTGTCCATTCCATTCCATTCCACTCCGTTCCATTCCGTTCTACTCGGGTAGATTCCATTCCATTCCATTCCATTCCATTCCATTCCATTCCATTCCATTCCATTCAACTGGTGTCCATTCCATTCCATTCCATTCCATTCCATTCCATTCCATTCCATTCCATTCCATTCCATTGCATTCCATTCCATTCCATTCCATTCCGTTCCGTTCTACTCGGTTACATTCCATTCAATTCCATTCCATTCCGTTCTACTCGGGTAGATTCCATTCCATTCAATTCCATTCCTTTCCATTCCATTGCATTCCATTGCATTGCATTGCACTCAATTCCATTCCATTCCATTCCATTCCATTCCATTCCATTCCGTTCCGTTCAACTCGGTTACATTCCATTCAATTACATTCCATTCCGTTCTACTCGGTTACATTCCATTCCATTCCATTCCATTCCATTCCAATCCATTCCATTCCATTCCATTCCGTTCTACTCGGGTACATTCCATTCCATTCCATTCCATTCCATTCCATTCTATTCCATTCCATTCCGTTCTACTTTGGTACATTCCATTCCATTCCATTCCATTCCATTCCATTACATTCCATTCCATTCCATTCCGTTCTACTCAGGTTGATTCCATTCTATTCCATTCCATTCCATTCCATTCCATTCCATTCCATTCCATTCCATTCCATTCCTTTCCATTCCATTGCATTCCATTGCATTCCATTCCATTCCATTCCATTCCATTCCATTCCATTCCACTCCACTCCACTCCACTCCACTCCATTCCACTCCACTCCACTCCGGTACATTCCATTCCATTCCATTCCATTCCATTCCATTCCATTCCTTTCCACTCCATTCCATTCCATAGAATTCCATTCCATTCCATTCCATTCCATTGAATTCCATTCCATTCCATTCCATTCCATGGAATTCCATTCCATTCCATTCCATGGAATTCCATTCCATTCCATTCCATTCCATTGAATTCCATTCCATTCCATTCCATTCCATGGAATTCCATTCCATTCCATTCCATTCCATTGAATTCCATTCCATTCCATTCCATTCCATGGAATTCCATTCCATTCCATTCCATTCCATTCCATTCCATTCCATTGAATTCCATTCCGTTCCATTCCATTCCATTGAATTCCATTCCATTCCATTCCATTCCATTCCATTCCATTCCATTCCATTCCATTCCATTCCATTGAATTCCATTCCATTCCATTCCATTCCATTCCATTCCATTCCATCCCATTCCATTCCATTCCATTCCATTCCGTTCTACTCGGGTTGATTCCATTCTATTCCATTCCATTCCATTCGATCCCATTTGATTCCATTCGATTCCATTCAATTCCATTCGATTCCATTCCATTCCACTCCATTCCATTCCATGGAATTCCATTCCATTCCATTCCATTCCATTCCATTGAATTCCATTCCATTCCATTCCATTCCATTGAATTCCATTCCATTCCATTCCATTCCATTGAATTCCATTCCATTCCATTCCATTCCATTGAATTCCATTCCATTCCATTCCATTCCATTGAATTCCATTCCATTCCATTCCATTCCATTCCATTCCATTCCATTCCATTCTACTGGTGTCCATTCCATTCCATTCCATTCCATTCCATTCCATTCCATTCCATTCCGTTCCGTTCTACTCGGTTACATTCCATTCAATTCCATTCCATTCCGTTCTACTCGGGTAGATTCCATTCCATTCCATTCCATTCCATTCCTTTCCATTCCATTGCATTCCATTGCATTGCATTGCACTCAATTCCATTCCATTCCATTCCATTCCATTCCATTCCATTCCATTCCATTCCGTTCCGTTCAACTCGGTTACATTCCATTCAATTACATTCCATTCCGTTCTACTCGGTTACATTCCATTCCATTCCATTCCATTCCATTCCAATCCATTCCATTCCATTCCATTCCGTTCTACTCGGGTACATTCCATTCCATTCCATTCCATTCCATTCCATTCCATTCCATTCCATTCCATTCCGTTCTACTTTGGTACATTCCATTCCATTCCATTCCATTCCATTCCATTCTATTCCATTACATTCCATTCCATTCCATTCCGTTCTACTCGGGTTGATTCCATTCTATTCCATTCCATTCCATTCCATTCCATTCCATTCCATTCCATTCCATTCCAATCGATTCCATTCCATTCCATTCCATTGAATTCCATTCCATTCCATTCCATTCCTTGGAATTCCATTCCATTCCATTCCATTCCATTCCATTCCATTCCATTCCATGGAATTCCATTCCATTCCATTCCATTCCATTCCATTGAATTCCATTCCGTTCCATTCCATTCCATTGAATTCCATTCCATTCCATTCCATTCCATTCCATTCCATTCCATTCCATTCCATTGAATTCCATTCCATTCCATTCCATTCCATTCCTTTCCATCCCATTCCATTCCATTCCATTCCATTCCATTCCGTTCTACTCGGGTTGATTCCGTTCTATACCATTCCATTCCATTCGATCCCATTTGATTCCATTCGATTCCATTCAATTCCATTCGATTCCATTCCATTCCACTCCATTCCATTCCATTGAATTCCATTCCATTCCATTCCATTCCATTCCATTCCATTCCATTCCATTCCATTGAATTCCATTCCATTCCATTCCATTCCATTCCATTGAATTCCATTCCATTCCATTCCATTCAATTGAATTCCGTTCCATTCCATTCCATTCCGTTCCGTTCCGTCCCGTTCCGTTCCGTTCCGTTGCGTTCCGTTCCGTTCTACTCGGGTTGATTAAATTCTATTCCATTCCATTCTATTCGATTCCATTCGATTCCAATCGATTCCATTCGATTCCATTCGATTCCATTGAATTCCATTCCATTCCATTCCATTCCATTGAATTCCGTTGCATTATATTCCATTCCGTTCCGTCCCGTCCCGTTCCGTTCCGTTCCGTTCCGTTGCGTGCCGTTCCGTTCTACTCGGGTTGATTCCATTCCATTCCATTCCATTCCATTCCATTCCATTCCATTCCATTCCCTTGAATTCCATTCCATTCCATTCCATTCCATTCCATTCCATTCCATTCCATTCCGTTCTACTCGGGTTGATTCCATTCTATTCCATTCCATTCCATTCGATCTCATTCGATTCCATTCGATTCCATTCGATTCCACTCCATTCCATTCCATTGAATTCCATTCCATTCCATTCCATTCCATTCCATTCCATTGAATTCCATTCCATTCCATTCCATTCCATTCCATTCCATTCCATTCCATTCGATTCCATTGAATTCCATTCTGTTCCATTCCATTCCTTTGAATTCCGTTCCATTCCATTCCATTCCGTTCCTTTCCGTTCCGTTCCGTTCCGTTCCGTTCCGTTGCGTTCCGCTCCGTTCTACTCGGGTTGATTCCATTCTATTCCATTCCATTCCATTCGATCCCATTCGATTCCATTCGATTCCATTCGATTCCATTCGATTCCACTCCATTCCATTCCATAGAATTCCATTCCATTCCATTCCATTTGAATTCCATTCCATTCCATTCCATTCCATTCTATTCCATTCCATCCCATTCCATTCCATTCCATTCCATTCTACTCGGGTTGATTGCATTCTATTCCATTCCATTCCATTCGATTCCATTCGATTCCATTCGATTCCATTCGATTCCATTCGATTCCATTCGATTCCATTCCATTCCATTCCATTCCATTCCATTGAATTCCATTCCATTCCATTCCATTCCATTCCATTGAATTCCGTTCCTTTCCATTCCATTCCATTCCGTTCCGTTCCGTTCCGTTCCGTTGCGTTCCGTTCCGTTCAACTAGGGTTGATTCCATTCTATTCAATTCCATTCCATTCCATTCTACACGGGTTGATCATTCCATTCCGTTCCGTTCCGTTCCGTTCCGTTCCGTTCCGTACCGTTCTACTCGGGTTGATTCCATTCTATTCCATTCCATTCCATTCGATTCCATTCGACTCCATTCCATTCCATTCCATTCCATTCCATTCCATTCCATTCCATTGCATTCCATTCCACTCCATTCCATTCCATTCCATTCCATTCCATTCCATTCCGTTCCATTGAATTCCATTCCATTCCATTCCATTCCATTCCATTCCATTCCATTCCATTCCATTCCACTCCATTCCATTCCACTCCACTGCACTCCACTCCACTCCACTCCATTCCACTCCCTTCCATTCCATTAAGTTGAATTCCATTCCATTCCATTCCATTCCATTCCATTCCATTCCATTCCACTCCATTCCATTCCACTCCACTCCACTCCACTCCACTCCACTCCACTCCATTCCATTCCCTTCCATTCCATTCAATTGAATTGCATTGAATTCCATTCCATTCCATTCCATAACATTTCATTGCATTCCATTCCATTCCATTCCATTCCATTCCATTCCATTCCGTTCTACTCGGGTTGATTCCATTCTATTCCATTCCATTCCATTCCATTCCATTCGATTCCATTCGATTCCATTCGATTCCATTCGATTCCATTCTTTTCCATTCCATTCCATTCCATTCTATTCCATTGAATTCCATTCCATTCCATTCCATTCCATTCCATTCCATTGCATTCCATTCCATTGAATTCCATTGAATTCCATTCCATTGAATTCCATTCCATTCCATTCCATTCCATTCCATTCCATTGAATTCCATTCCATTCCATTCCATTCCATTCCATTCCATTGAATTCCATTCCATTCCATTCCATTCCATGGAATTCCGTTCCATTCCATTCCATTCCGTTCCGTTCCGTCCCGTTCCGTTCCGTTCCGTTCCGTTGCATTCCGTTCCGTTCTACTCGGGTTGATTCCATTCTATTCCATTCCATTCCATTCGATTCCATTCGATTCCATTCGATTCCACTCCATTCCATTCCATAGAATTCCATTCCATTCCATTCCATTCCATTGAATTCCATTCCATTCCATTCCATTCCATTGAATTCCATTCCATTCCATTCCATTCCATTGAATTCCATTCCATTCCATTCCATTCCATTCCATTCCATTCCATTCCATTCTACTGGTGTCCATTCCATTCCATTCCATTCCATTCCATTCCATTCCATTCCTTTCCATTCCATTGCATTCCATTGCATTCCATTCCATTCCATTCCATTCCATTCCATTCCATTCCATTCCACTCCACTCCACTCCACTCCACTCCATTCCACTCCACTCCACTCCGGTACATTCCATTCCATTCCATTCCATTCCATTCCATTCCATTCCGTGCTTCTCGGGTACATTCCGTTCCGTTCCATTCCATTCCATTCCATTCCATTCCGTTCCAGTGCACTCTACTCCACTCCACTCCACTCCACTCCACTCCGGTACATTCCATTCCATTCCATTCCATTCCATTCCATTCCATTTCCATTCCCATTCCATTTCCATTCCCGTTCCATTTCCATTCCCGTTTCTTTTCCATTCCTGTTCCATTTCCATTCCAGTTCCATTACCATTCCCGTTCCATTTCCATTCCCGATCCATTTCCATTCCCGTTCCATTTCCATTCTCGTTCCATTTCCATTCCCGTTCCATTACCATTCCCGTTCCATTTCCGTTCCCGTTCCGTTTCCGTTCCCGTTCCATTTCCGTTCTCGTTCCGTTTCCGTTCCCGTTCCATTTCCATTCCCGTTCCATTTCCGTTCCCGTTCCGTTTCCGTTCCCGTTCCATTTCCGTTCTCGTTCCGTTTCCTTTCCCGTTCCATTTCCATTCCCGTTCCATTTCCGTTCCCGTTCCATTTCCATTCCCGTTCCATTTCCATTCCCTTTCCATTTCCATTTCATTCCATTCCGTTCTGCTCGGGTACATTCCATTCCATTCCATTGAATTCCATTCCGTTCTGCTCCTGTCCATTCCATTCCATTCCACTCCGTTCCATTCCGTTCTACTCGGGTAGATTCCATTCCATTCCATTCCATTCCATTCCATTCCATTCCATTCAACTGGTGTCCATTCCATTCCATTCCATTCCATTCCATTCCATTCCATTCCATTCCATTCCATTGCATTCCATTCCATTCCATTCCATTCCGTTCCGTTCTACTCGGTTACATTCCATTCAATTCCATTCAATTCCGTTCTACTCGGGTAGATTCCATTCCATTCAGTTCCATTCCTTTCCATTCCATTGCATTCCATTGCATTGCATTGCACTCAATTCCATTCCATTCCATTCCATTCCATTCCATTCCATTCCATTCCGTTCCTTTCAACTCGGTTACATTCCATTCAATTACATTCCATTCCGTTCTACTCGGTTACATTCCATTCCATTCCATTCCATTCCATTCCAATCCATTCCATTCCATTCCATTCCGTTCTACTCGGGTACATTCCATTCCATTCCATTCCATTCCATTCCATTCCATTCCATTCCATTCTATTCCATTCCATTCCGTTCTACTTTGGTACATTCCATTCCATTCCATTCCATTCCATTCCATTCCATTCCATTACATTCCATTCCATTCCATTCCATTCTACTCAGGTTGATTCCATTCTATTCCATTCCATTCCATTCCATTCCATTCCATTCCATTCCATTCCATGGAATTCCATTCCATTCCATTCCATTCCTTTCCATTCCATTGCATTCCATTGCATTCCATTCCATTCCATTCCATTCCATTCCATTCCATTCCATTCCACTCCACTCCAATCCACTCCACTCCATTCCACTCCACTCCACTCCGGTACATTCCATTCCATTCCATTCCATTCCATTCCATTCCATTCCATTCCGTGCTTCTCGGGTACATTCCGTTCCGTTCCATTCCATTCCATTCCATTCCATTCCGTTCCAGTGCACTCTACTCCACTCCACTCCACTCCACTCCACTCCGGTACATTCCATTCCATTCCATTCCATTCCATTCCATTCCATTCCATTTCCATTCCCATTCCATTTCCATTCCCGTTCCATTTCCATTCCCGTTTCTTTTCCATTCCCGTTCCATTTCCATTCCAGTTCCATTACCATTCCCGTTCCATTTCCATTCCCGATCCATTTCCATTCCCGTTCCATTTCCATTCCCGTTCCATTTCCATTCCCGTTCCATTACCATTCCCGTTCCATTTCCGTTCCCGTTCCATTTCCATTCCCGTTCCATTTCCATTCCCTTTCCATTTCCATTTCATTCCATTCCGTTCTGCTCGGGTACATTCCATTCCATTCCATTGCATTCCATTCCGTTCTGCTCCTGTCCATTCCATTCCATTCCATTCCGTTCCATTCCGTTCTACTCGGGTAGATTCCATTCCATTCCATTCCATTCCATTCCATTCCATTCCATTCCATTCCATTCCATTCCATTCAACTGGTGTCCATTCCATTCCATTCCATTCCATTCCATTCCATTCCATTCCATTGCATTCCATTCCATTCCATTCCATTCCATTCCATTCCATTCCATTCAACTGGTGTCCATTCCATTCCATTCCATTCCATTCCATTCCATTCCATTCCATTGCATTCCATTCCATTCCATTCCATTCCGTTCCGTTCTACTCGGTTACATTCCATTCAATTCCATTCCATTCCGTTCTACTCGGATAGATTCCATTCCATTCAATTCCATTCCTTTCCATTCCATTGCATTCCATTGCATTGCATTGCACTCAATTCCATTCCATTCCATTCCATTCCATTCCATTCCGTTCCGTTCAACTCGGTTACATTCCATTCAATTACATTCCATTCCATTCCATTCCATTCCATTCCATTCCATTCCATTCCATTCCATTCCGTTCTACTTTGGTACATTCCATTCCATTCCATTCCATTCCATTCCATTCCATTCCATTCCATTCCATTCCGTTCTACTCAGGTTGATTCCATTCTATTCCATTCCATTCCATTCCATTCCATTCCATTCCATTCCATTCGATTCCATTCCATTCCATTCCATAGAATTCCATTCCATTCCATTCCATTCCATGGAATTCCATTCCATTCCATTCCATTCCATTCCATTCCATTCCATTGAATTCCAATCCGTTCCATTCCATTCCATTGAATTCCATTCCATTCCATTCCATTCCATTCCATTCCATTCCATTCCATTCCATTCCATTGAATTCCATTCCATTCCATTCCATTCCATTCCATTCCATTCCATCCCATTCCATTCCATTCCATTCCATTCCGTTCTACTCGGGTTGATTCCATTCTATTCCATTCCATTCCATTCGATCCCATTTGATTCCATTCGATTCCATTCAATTCCATTCGATTCCATTCCATTCCACTCCATTCCATTCCATGGAATTCCATTCCATTCCATTCCATTCCATTCCATTGAATTCCATTCCATTCCATTCCATTCCATTGAATTCCATTCCATTCCATTCCATTCCATTGAATTCCATTCCATTCCATTCCATTCCATTCCATTCCATTCCATTCCATTCCATTCCATTCTACTGGTGTCCATTCCATTCCATTCCATTCCATTCCATTCCATTCCATTCCATTCCTTTCCATTCCATTGCATTCCATTGCATTCCATTCCATTCCATTCCATTCCATTCCATTCCATTCCACTCCACTCCACTCCACTCCACTCCATTCCACTCCACTCCACTCCGGTACATTCCATTCCATTCCATTCCATTCCATTCCATTCCATTCCATTCCATTCCGTGCTTCTCGGGTACATTCCGTTCCGTTCCATTCCATTCCATTCCATTCCATTCCGTTCCAGTGCACTCTACTCCACTCCACTCCACTCCACTCCACTCCGGTACATTCCATTCCATTCCATTCCATTCCATTTCCTTTCCCATTCCATTTCCATTCCCCTTCCATTTCCATTCCCGTTTCTTTTCCATTCCCGTTCCATTTCCATTCCAGTTCCATTACCATTCCCGTTCCATTTCCATTCCCGATCCATTTCCATTCCCGTTCCATTTCCATTCCCGTTTCATTTCCATTCCCGTTCCATTACCATTCCCGTTCCATTTCCGTTCCCGTTCCGTTTCCGTTCCCGTTCCATTTCCGTTCTCGTTCCGTTTCCGTTCCCGTTCCATTTCCATTCCCGTTCCATTGCCGTTCCCGTTCCATTTCCATTCCCGTTCCATTTCCATTCCCTTTCCATTTCCATTTCATTCCATTCCGTTCTGCTCGGGTACATTCCATTCCATTCCATTGCATTCCATTCCGTTCTGCTCCTGTCCATTCCATTCCATTCCAATCCGTTCCATTCCGTTCTACTCGGGTAGATTCCATTCCATTCCATTCCATTCCATTCCATTCCATTCCATTCCATTCTACTGATGTCCATTCCATTCCATTCCATTCCATTCCATTCCATTCCATTCCATTGCATTCCATTCCATTCCATTCCATTCCATTCCATTCCGTTCCGTTCTACTCGGTTACATTCCATTCAATTCCATTCCATTCCGTTCTACTCGGGTAAATTCCATTCCATTCCATTCCATTCCTTTCCATTCCATTGCATTCCATTGCATTGCAAGCACTCAATTCCATTCCATTCCATTCCATTCCATTCCATTCCATTCCGTTCCGTTCAACTCGGTTACATTCCATTCAATTACATTCCATTCCGTTCTACTAGGTTACATTCCATTCCATTCCATTCCATTCCATTCCAATCCATTCCATTCCATTCCATTCCGTTCTACTCGGGTACATTCCGTTCCATTCCATTCCATTCCATTCCATTCCTTTCCGTTCTACTTTGGTACATTCCATTCCATTCCATTCCATTCCATAGAATTCCATTCCATTCCATTCCATTCCATTCCATTCCATTCCATTCCATTCCATCGAATTCCATTCCATTCCATTCCATTCCATTCCATTCCATCCCATTCCATTCCATTCCATTCCATTCCGTTCTACTCGGGTTGATTCCATTCTATTCCATTCCATTCCTTTCGATCCCATTTGATTCCATTCGATTCCATTCAATTCCATTCGATTCCATTCCATTCCACTCCATTCCATTCCATTGAATTCCATTCCATTCCATTCCATTCCATTCCATTCCATTCCATTCCACTGAATTCCGTTCCATTCCATTCCATTCCGTTCCGTTCCGTTCCGTTCCGTTGCGTTCCGTTCCGTTCCGTTGTGTTCCGTTCCGTTCTACTCGGGTTGATTCCATTCTATTCCATTCCATTCCAATCCATTCCGTTCCATTCCATTGAATTCCATTCCATTCCATTCCATTCCATTCCATTCCATTCCATTCCATTCCATGGAATTCCGTTCCATTCCATTCCATTCCGTTCCGTTCCGTCCCGTTCCGTTCCGTTCCGTTCCGTTGCGTTCCGTTCCGTTCTACTCGGGTTGATTCCATTCTATTCCATTCCATTCCATTCGA
Organism: Gorilla gorilla gorilla; assembly: GCF_029281585.2. NCBI lineage: Eukaryota > Metazoa > Chordata > Mammalia > Primates > Hominidae > Gorilla > Gorilla gorilla. The sequence continues at coordinate 11,536,040 of NC_073240.2, read as the reverse complement.
TTCCATTCGATTCCATTCGATTCCACTCCATTCCATTCCATAGAATTCCATTCCATTCCATTCCATTCCATTGAATTCCATTCCATTCCATTCCATTCCATGGAATTCCATTCCATTCCATTCCATTCCATTGAATTCCATTCCATTCCATTCCATTCCATGGAATTCCATTCCATTCCATTCCATTCCATTCCATTCCATTCCATTGAATTCCATTCCGTTCCATTCCATTCCATTGAATTCCATTCCATTCCATTCCATTCCATTCCATTCCATTCCATTCCATTCCATTGAATTCCATTCCATTCCATTCCATTCCATTCCATTCCATTCCATCCCATTCCATTCCATTCCATTCCATTCCGTTCTACTCGGGTTGATTCCATTCTATTCCATTCCATTCCATTCGATCCCATTTGATTCCATTCGATTCCATTCAATTCCATTCGATTCCATTCCATTCCACTCCATTCCATTCCATGGAATTCCATTCCATTCCATTCCATTCCATTCCATTGAATTCCATTCCATTCCATTCCATTCCATTGAATTCCATTCCATTCCATTCCATTCCATTGAATTCCATTCCATTCCATTCCATTCCATTCCATTCCATTCCATTCCATTCCATTCCATTCTACTGGTGTCCATTCCATTCCATTCCATTCCATTCCATTCCATTCCATTCCATTCCTTTCCATTCCATTGCATTCCATTGCATTCCATTCCATTCCATTCCATTCCATTCCATTCCACTCCACTCCACTCCACTCCACTCCATTCCACTCCACTCCACTCCGGTACATTCCATTCCATTCCATTCCATTCCATTCCATTCCATTCCATTCCGTGCTTCTCGGGTACATTCCGTTCCGTTCCATTCCATTCCATTCCATTCCATTCCGTTCCAGTGCACTCTACTCCACTCCACTCCACTCCACTCCACTCCGGTACATTCCATTCCATTCCATTCCATTCCATTTCCTTTCCCATTCCATTTCCATTCCCGTTCCATTTCCATTCCCGTTTCTTTTCCATTCCCGTTCCATTTCCATTCCAGTTCCATTACCATTCCCGTTCCATTTCCATTCCCGATCCATTTCCATTCCCGTTCCATTTCCATTCCCGTTTCATTTCCATTCCCGTTCCATTACCATTCCCGTTCCATTTCCGTTCCCGTTCCGTTTCCGTTCCCGTTCCATTTCCGTTCTCGTTCCGTTTCCGTTCCCGTTCCATTTCCATTCCCGTTCCATTTCCGTTCCCGTTCCATTTCCATTCCCGTTCCATTTCCATTCCCTTTCCATTTCCATTTCATTCCATTCCGTTCTGCTCGGGTACATTCCATTCCATTCCATTGCATTCCATTCCGTTCTGCTCCTGTCCATTCCATTCCATTCCAATCCGTTCCATTCCGTTCTACTCGGGTAGATTCCATTCCATTCCATTCCATTCCATTCCATTCCATTCCATTCCATTCCATTCCATTCTACTGATGTCCATTCCATTCCATTCCATTCCATTCCATTCCATTCCATTCCATTCCATTGCATTCCATTCCATTCCATTCCATTCCATTCCATTCCGTTCCGTTCTACTCGGTTACATTCCATTCAATTCCATTCCATTCCGTTCTACTCGGGTAAATTCCATTCCATTCCATTCCATTCCTTTCCATTCCATTGCATTCCATTGCATTGCAAGCACTCAATTCCATTCCATTCCATTCCATTCCATTCCATTCCATTCCGTTCCGTTCAACTCGGTTACATTCCATTCAATTACATTCCATTCCGTTCTACTCGGTTACATTCCATTCCATTCCATTCCATTCCATTCCAATCCATTCCATTCCATTCCATTCCGTTCTACTCGGGTACATTCCGTTCCATTCCATTCCATTCCATTCCATTCCTTTCCGTTCTACTTTGGTACATTCCATTCCATTCCATTCCATTCCATAGAATTCCATTCCATTCCATTCCATTCCATTCCATTCCATTCCATTCCATCGAATTCCATTCCATTCCATTCCATTCCATCCCATTCCATTCCATTCCATTCCATTCCGTTCTACTCGGGTTGATTCCATTCTATTCCATTCCATTCCTTTCGATCCCATTTGATTCCATTCGATTCCATTCAATTCCATTCGATTCCATTCCATTCCACTCCATTCCATTCCATTGAATTCCATTCCATTCCATTCCATTCCATTCCATTCCATTCCATTCCACTGAATTCCGTTCCATTCCATTCCATTCCGTTCCGTTCCGTTCCGTTCCGTTGCGTTCCGTTCCGTTCCGTTGTGTTCCGTTCCGTTCTACTCGGGTTGATTCCATTCTATTCCATTCCATTCCAATCCATTCCGTTCCATTCCATTGAATTCCATTCCATTCCATTCCATTCCATTCCATTCCATTCCATTCCATTCCATGGAATTCCGTTCCATTCCATTCCATTCCGTTCCGTTCCGTCCCGTTCCGTTCCGTTCCGTTCCGTTGCGTTCCGTTCCGTTCTACTCGGGTTGATTCCATTCTATTCCATTCCATTCCATTCGATTCCATTCGATTCCATTCGATTCCACTCCATTCCATTCCATAGAATTCCATTCCATTCCATTCCATTCCATTGAATTCCATTCCATTCCATTCCATTCCATGGAATTCCATTCCATTCCATTCCATGGAATTCCATTCCATTCCATTCCATTCCATTGAATTCCATTCCATTCCATTCCATTCCATGGAATTCCATTCCATTCCATTCCATTCCATTGAATTCCATTCCATTCCATTCCATTCCATGGAATTCCATTCCATTCCATTCCATTCCATTCCATTCCATTCCATTGAATTCCATTCCGTTCCATTCCATTCCATTGAATTCCATTCCATTCCATTCCATTCCATTCCATTCCATTCCATTCCATTCCATTCCATTCCATTGAATTCCATTCCATTCCATTCCATTCCATTCCATTCCATTCCATTCCATCCCATTCCATTCCATTCCATTCCATTCCGTTCTACTCGGGTTGATTCCATTCTATTCCATTCCATTCCATTCGATCCCATTTGATTCCATTCGATTCCATTCAATTCCATTCGATTCCATTCCATTCCACTCCATTCCATTCCATGGAATTCCATTCCATTCCATTCCATTCCATTCCATTGAATTCCATTCCATTCCATTCCATTCCATTGAATTCCATTCCATTCCATTCCATTCCATTGAATTCCATTCCATTCCATTCCATTCCATTCCATTCCATTCCATTCCATTCCATTCCATTCTACTGGTGTCCATTCCATTCCATTCCATTCCATTCCATTCCATTCCATTCCATTCCTTTCCATTCCATTGCATTCCATTGCATTCCATTCCATTCCATTCCATTCCATTCCATTCCACTCCACTCCACTCCACTCCACTCCATTCCACTCCACTCCACTCCGGTACATTCCATTCCATTCCATTCCATTCCATTCCATTCCATTCCATTCCGTGCTTCTCGGGTACATTCCGTTCCGTTCCATTCCATTCCATTCCATTCCATTCCGTTCCAGTGCACTCTACTCCACTCCACTCCACTCCACTCCACTCCGGTACATTCCATTCCATTCCATTCCATTCCATTTCCTTTCCCATTCCATTTCCATTCCCGTTCCATTTCCATTCCCGTTTCTTTTCCATTCCCGTTCCATTTCCATTCCAGTTCCATTACCATTCCCGTTCCATTTCCATTCCCGATCCATTTCCATTCCCGTTCCATTTCCATTCCCGTTTCATTTCCATTCCCGTTCCATTACCATTCCCGTTCCATTTCCGTTCCCGTTCCGTTTCCGTTCCCGTTCCATTTCCGTTCTCGTTCCGTTTCCGTTCCCGTTCCATTTCCATTCCGGTTCCATTTCCGTTCCCGTTCCATTTCCATTCCCGTTCCATTTCCATTCCCTTTCCATTTCCATTTCATTCCATTCCGTTCTGCTCGGGTACATTCCATTCCATTCCATTGCATTCCATTCCGTTCTGCTCCTGTCCATTCCATTCCATTCCAATCCGTTCCATTCCCTTCTACTCGGGTAGATTCCATTCCATTCCATTCCATTCCATTCCATTCCATTCCATTCCATTCTACTGATGTCCATTCCATTCCATTCCATTCCATTCCATTCCATTCCATTCCATTGCATTCCATTCCATTCCATTCCATTCCATTCCATTCCGTTCCGTTCTACTCGGTTACATTCCATTCAATTCCATTCCATTCCGTTCTACTCGGGTAAATTCCATTCCATTCCATTCCATTCCTTTCCATTCCATTGCATTCCATTGCATTGCAAGCACTCAATTCCATTCCATTCCATTCCATTCCATTCCATTCCATTCCGTTCCGTTCAACTCGGTTACATTCCATTCAATTACATTCCATTCCGTTCTACTCGGTTACATTCCATTCCATTCCATTCCATTCCATTCCATTCCAATCCATTCCATTCCATTCCATTCCGTTCTACTCGGGTACATTCCGTTCCATTCCATTCCATTCCATTCCATTCCTTTCCGTTCTACTTTGGTACATTCCATTCCATTCCATTCCATTCCATAGAATTCCATTCCATTCCATTCCATTCCATTCCATTCCATTCCATTCCATCGAATTCCATTCCATTCCATTCCATTCCATTCCATTCCATCCCATTCCATTCCATTCCATTCCATTCCGTTCTACTCGGGTTGATTCCATTCTATTCCATTCCATTCCTTTCGATCCCATTTGATTCCATTCGATTCCATTCAATTCCATTCGATTCCATTCCATTCCACTCCATTCCATTCCATTGAATTCCATTCCATTCCATTCCATTCCATTCCATTCCATTCCATTCCACTGAATTCCGTTCCATTCCATTCCATTCCGTTCCGTTCCGTTCCGTTCCGTTGCGTTCCGTTCCGTTCCGTTGTGTTCCGTTCCGTTCTACTCGGGTTGATTCCATTCCATTCCATTCCATTCCATTCCATTCCATTCCATTCCATTCCATTCCATGGAATTCCGTTCCATTCCATTCCATTCCGTTCCGTTCCGTCCCGTTCCGTTCCGTTCCGTTCCGTTGCGTTCCGTTCCGTTCTACTCGGGTTGATTCCATTCTATTCCATTCCATTCCATTCGATTCCATTCGATTCCATTCGATTCCACTCCATTCCATTCCATAGAATTCCATTCCATTCCATTCCATTCCATTGAATTCCATTCCATTCCATTCCATTCCATGGAATTCCATTCCACTCCATTCCATTCCATTGAATTCCATTCCATTCCATTCCATTCCATGGAATTCCAATCCATTCCATTCCATTCCATTCCATTCCATTCCATTCCATTCCATTCCATTCCATTCCATTCTATTGTTGTCCATTCCATTCCATTCCATTCCATTCCATTCCATTCCATTCCTTTCCATTCCATTGCATTCCATTGCATTCCATTCCATTCCATTCCATTCCATTCCATTCCATTCCACTCCACTCCACTCCACTCCACTCCACTCCATTCCACTCCACTCCACTCCGGTACATTCCATTCCATTCCATTCAATTCCATTCCATTCCATTTCCATTCCCATTCCATTTCCATTCCCGTTCCATTTCCATTCCCGTTTCTTTTCCATTCCCGTTCCATTTCCATTCCAGTTCCATTACCATTCCCGTTCCATTTCCATTCCCGATCCATTTCCATTCCCGTTCCTTTTCCATTCCCGTTCCATTTCCATTCCCGTTCCGTTACCATTCCCGTTCCATTTCCGTTCCCGTTCCGTTTCCGTTCCCGTTCCATTTCCGTTCTCGTTCCGTTTCCGTTCCCGTTCCATTTCCATTCCCGTTCCATTTCGGTTCCCGTTCCATTTCCATTCCCGTTCCATTTCCATTCCCTTTCCATTTCCATTTCATTCCATTCCGTTCTGCTCGGGTACATTCCATTCCATTCCACTGCATTCCATTCCGTTCTGCTCCTGTCCATTCCATTCCATTCCATTCCGTTCCATTCCGTTCTACTCGGGTAGATTCCATTCCATTCCATTCCATTCCATTCCATTCCATTCCATTCCATTCCATTCTACTGGTGTCCATTCCATTCCATTCCATTCCATTCCATTCCATTCCATTCCATTCCATTGCATTCCATTCCATTCCATTCCATTCCATTCCGTTCCGTTCCATTCCGTTCTGCTCCTGTCCATTCCATTCCATTCCAATCCGTTCCATTCCGTTCTACTCGGGTAGATTCCATTCCATTCCATTCCATTCCATTCCATTCCATTCCATTCCATTCCATTCCATTCCATTCCATTCTACTGGTGTCCATTCTATTCCATTCCATTCCATTCCATTCCATTCCATTCCATTCCATTCCATTCCATTCCATCCCATTCCATTCCATTCCATTCCATTCCGTTCTACTCGGGTTGATTCCATTCTATTCCATTCCATTCCATTCGATCCCATTTGATTCCATTCGATTCCATTCAATTCCATTCGATTCCATTCCATTCCACTCCATTCCATTCCATTGAATTCCATTCCATTCCATTCCATTCCATTCCATTGAATTCCATTCCATTCCATTCCATTCCATTGAATTCCATTCCATTCCATTCCATTCCATTGAATTCCATTCCATTCCATTCCATTCCATTCCATTCCATTCCATTCCATTCCATTCCATTCCATTCTACTGGTGTCCATTCCATTCCATTCCATTCCATTCCATTCCATTCCATTCCTTTCCATTCCATTGCATTCCATTGCATTCCATTCCATTCCATTCCATTCCATTCCATTCCACTCCACTCCACTCCACTCCACTCCATTCCACTCCACTCCACTCCGGTACATTCCATTCCATTCCATTCCATTCCATTCCATTCCATTCCATTCCGTGCTTCTCGGGTACATTCCGTTCCGTTCCATTCCATTCCATTCCATTCCATTCCGTTCCAGTGCACTCTACTCCACTCCACTCCACTCGACTCCACTCCGGTACATTCCATTCCATTCCATTCCATTCCATTTCCTTTCCCATTCCATTTCCATTCCCGTTCCATTTCCATTCCCGTTTCTTTTCCATTCCCGTTCCATTTCCATTCCAGTTCCATTACCATTCCCGTTCCATTTCCATTCCCGATCCATTTCCATTCCCGTTCCATTTCCATTCCCGTTTCATTTCCATTCCCGTTCCATTACCATTCCCGTTCCATTTCCGTTCCCGTTCCGTTTCCGTTCCCGTTCCATTTCCGTTCTCGTTCCGTTTCCGTTCCCGTTCCATTTCCATTCCCGTTCCATTTCCGTTCCCGTTCCATTTCCATTCCCGTTCCATTTCCATTCCCTTTCCATTTCCATTTCATTCCATTCCGTTCTGCTCGGGTACATTCCATTCCATTCCATTGCATTCCATTCCGTTCTGCTCCTGTCCATTCCATTCCATTCCAATCCGTTCCATTCCGTTCTACTCGGGTAGATTCCATTCCATTCCATTCCATTCCATTCCATTCCATTCCATTCCATTCCATTCCATTCTACTGGTGTCCATTCCATTCCATTCCATTCCATTCCATTCCATTCCATTCCATTCCATTGCAATCCATTCCATTCCATTCCATTCCATTCCATTCCGTTCCGTTCTACTCGGTTACATTCCATTCAATTCCATTCCATTCCGTTCTACTCGGGTAAATTCCATTCCATTCCATTCCATTCCTTTCCATTCCATTGCATTCCATTGCATTGCAAGCACTCAATTCCATTCCATTCCATTCCATTCCATTCCATTCCATTCCGTTCAGTTCAACTCGGTAACATTCCATTCAATTACATTCCATTCCGTTCTACTCGGTTACATTCCATTCCATTCCATTCCATTCCATTCCAATCCATTCCATTCCATTCCATTCCGTTCTACTCGGGTACATTCCGTTCCATTCCATTCCATTCCATTCCATTCCTTTCCGTTCTACTTTGGTACATTCCATTCCATTCCATTCCATTCCATAGAATTCCATTCCATTCCATTCCATTCCATTCCATTCCATTCCATCGAATTCCATTCCATTCCATTCCATTCCATTCCATTCCATCCCATTCCATTCCATTCCATTCCATTCCGTTCTACTCGGGTTGATTCCATTCTATTCCATTCCATTCCTTTCGATCCCATTTGATTCCATTCGATTCCATTCAATTCCATTCGATTCCATTCCATTCCACTCCATTCCATTCCATTGAATTCCATTCCATTCCATTCCATTCCATTCCATTCCATTCCATTCCACTGAATTCCGTTCCATTCCATTCCATTCCGTTCCGTTCCGTTCCGTTCCGTTGCGTTCCGTTCCGTTCCGTTGTGTTCCGTTCTGTTCTACTCGGGTTGATTCCATTCTATTCCATTCCATTCCAATCCATTCCGTTCCATTCCATTGAATTCCATTCCATTCCATTCCATTCCATTCCATTCCATTCCATTCCATTCCATGGAATTCCGTTCCATTCCATTCCATTCCGTTCCGTTCCGTCCCGTTCCGTTCCGTTCCGTTCCGTTGCGTTCCGTTCCGTTCTACTCGGGTTGATTCCATTCTATTCCATTCCATTCCATTCGATTCCATTCGATTCCATTCGATTCCACTCCATTCCATTCCATAGAATTCCATTCCATTCCATTCCATTCCATTGAATTCCATTCCATTCCATTCCATTCCATTGAATTCCATTCCATTCCATTCCATTCCATTCCATTCCATTCCATTCCATTCCATTCCATTCCATTCCATTCTATTGTTGTCCATTCCATTCCATTCCATTCCATTCCATTCCATTCCATTCCTTTCCATTCCATTGCATTCCATTGCATTCCATTCCATTCCATTCCATTCCATTCCATTCCATTCCATTCCACTCCACTCCACTCCACTCCACTCCACTCCACTCCATTCCACTCCACTCCACTCCGGTACATTCCATTCCATTCCATTCAATTCCATTCCATTCCATTTCCATTCCCATTCCATTTCCATTCCCGTTCCATTTCCATTCCCGTTTCTTTTCCATTCCCGTTCCATTTCCATTCCAGTTCCATTACCATTCCCGTTCCATTTCCATTCCCGATCCATTTCCATTCCCGTTCCTTTTCCATTCCCGTTCCATTTCCATTCCCGTTCCGTTACCATTCCCGTTCCATTTCCGTTCCCGTTCCGTTTCCGTTCCCGTTCCATTTCCGTTCTCGTTCCGTTTCCATTTCATTCCATTCCGTTCTGCTCGGGTACATTCCATTCCATTCCATTGCATTCCATTCCGTTCTGCTCCTGTCCATTCCATTCCATTCCATTCCGTTCCATTCCGTTCTACTCGGGTAGATTCCATTCCATTCCATTCCATTCCATTCCATTCCATTCCATTCCATTCCATTCTACTGGTGTCCATTCCATTCCATTCCATTCCATTCCATTCCATTCCATTCCATTCCATTGCATTCCATTCCATTCCATTCCATTCCATTCCGTTCCGTTCCATTCCGTTCTGCTCCTGTCCATTCCATTCCATTCCAATCCGTTCCATTCCGTTCTACTCGGGTAGATTCCATTCCATTCCATTCCATTCCATTCCATTCCATTCCATTCCATTCCATTCCATTCTACTGGTGTCCATTCTATTCCATTCCATTCCATTCCATTCCATTCCATTCCATTCCATTCCATTCCATTCCATTCCATTCCATTGCATTCCATTCCATTCCATTCCATTCCGTTCCGTTCTACTCGGTTACATTCCATTCAATTCCATTCCATTCCGTTCTACTCGGGTAGATTCCATTCCATTCCATTCCATTCCTTTCCATTCCATTGCATTCCATTGCATTGCATTGCACTCAATTCCATTCCATTCCATTCCATTCCTTTCCATTCCATTCCATTCCATTCCGTTCCGTTCAACTCGGTTACATTCCATTCAATTACATTCCATTCCGTTCTACTCGGTTACATTCCATTCCATTCCATTCCATTCCAATCCATTCCATTCCATTCCATTCCGTTCTACTCGGGTACATTCCATTCCATTCCATTCCATTCCATTCCATTCCATTCCATTCCTTTCCGTTCTACTTTGGTACATTCCATTCCATTCCATTCCATTCCATTCCATTCCATTCCATTCCATTCCATTCCATTCCATTCCATTCCGTTCTACTCAGGTTGATTCCATTCTATTCCATTCCATTCCATTCCATTCCATTCCATTCCATTCCATTCCATTCGATTCCATTCCATTCCATTCCATTGAATTCCATTCCATTCCATTCCATTCCATGGAATTCCATTCCATTCCATTCCATTCCATTCCATTCCATTCCATTCCATTGAATTCCATTCCATTCCATTCCATTCCATTCCATTGAATTCCATTCCGTTCCATTCCATTCCATTGAATTCCATTCCATTCCATTCCATTCCATTCCATTCCATTGAATTCCATTCCATTCCATTCCATTCCATTCCATTCCATCCCATTCCATTCCATTCCATTAAATTCCTTTCTACTCGGGTTGATTCCATTCTATTCCATTCCATTCCATTCGATCCCATTTGATTCCATTCGATTCCATTCAATTCCATTCGATTCCATTCCATTCCACTCCATTCCATTCCATTGAATTCCATTCCATTCCATTCCATTCCATTCCATTCCATTCCATGGAATTCCATTCCATTCCATTCCATTCCATTCCATAGAATTCCATTCCATTCCATTCCATTCCACTGAATTCCGTTCCATTCCATTCCATTCCATTCCGTTCCGTTCCGTTCCGTTCTGTTGCATTCCGTTCCGTTCCGTTGTGTTCCGTTCCGTTCTACTCGGGTTGATTCCATTCTATTCCATTCCATTCCAATCCATTCCGTTCCATTCCATTGAATTCCATTCCATTCCATTCCATTCCATTCCATTCCATTCCATTCCATTCCATGGAATTCCATGGAATTCCATTCCATTCCATTCCATACCATTCCATTGAATTCCATTCCATTCCATTCCATTCCATGGAATTCCGTTCCATTCCATTCCATTCCGTTCCTTTCCGTCCCGTTCCGTTCCGTTCCGTTCCGTTGCGTTCCGTTCCGTTCTACTCGGGTTGATTCCATTCTATTCCATTCCATTCCATTCGATTCCATTCGATTCCATTCGATTCCACTCCATTCCATTCCATTCCATTCCATTCCATTCCATTCCATTCCATTCCATGGAATTCCATTCCATTCCATTCCATTCCATGGAATTCCATTCCATTCCATTCCATTCCATTCCATTCCATTCCATTCCATTCCATAGAATTCCATTCCATTCCATTCCATTCCATGGAATTCCGTTCCATTCCATTCCATTCCGTTCCGTTCCGTCCCGTTCCGTTCCGTTCCGTTCCGTTGCGTTCCGTTCCGTTCTACTCGGGTTGATTCCATTCTATTCCATTCCATTCCATTCGATTCCATTCGATTCCATTCGATTCCACTCCATTCCATTCCATAGAATTCCATTCCATTCCATTCCATTCCATTGAATTCCATTCCATTCCATTCCATTCCATTGAATTCCATTCCATTCCATTCCATTCCATTGAATTCCATTCCATTCCATTCCATTCCATTCCATTCCATTCCATTCCATTCTACTGGTGTCCATTCCATTCCATTCCATTCCATTCCATTCCTTTCCATTCCATTGCATTCCATTGCATTCCATTCCATTCCATTCCATTCCATACCATTCCATTCCATTCCACTCCACTCCACTCCACTCCACTCTATTCCACTCCACTCCACTCCGGTACATTCCATTCCATTCCATTCCATTCCATTCCATTCCATTCCATTCCGTGCTTCTCGGGTACATTCCGTTCCGTTCCATTCCATTCCATTCCATTCCATTCCGTTCCAGTGCACTCTACTCCACTCCACTCCACTCCACTCCACTCCGGTACATTCCATTCCATTCCATTCCATTCCATTCCATTCCATTTCCATTCCCATTCCATTTCCATTCCCGTTCCATTTCCATTCCCGTTTCTTTTCCATTCCCGTTCCATTTCCATTCCAGTTCCATTACCATTCCCGTTCCATTTCCATTCCCGATCCATTTCCATTCCCGTTCCATTTCCATTCTCGTTCCATTTCCATTCCCGTTCCATTACCATTCCCGTTCCATTTCCGTTCCCGTTCCGTTTCCGTTCCCGTTCCATTTCCGTTCTCGTTCCGTTTCCGTTCCCGTTCCATTTCCATTCCCGTTCCATTTCCGTTCCCGTTCCGTTTCCGTTCCCGTTCCATTTCCGTTCTCGTTCCGTTTCCTTTCCCGTTCCATTTCCATTCCCGTTCCATTTCCGTTCCCGTTCCATTTCCATTCCCGTTCCATTTCCATTCCCTTTCCATTTCCATTTCATTCCATTCCGTTCTGCTCGGGTACATTCCATTCCATTCCATTGCATTCCATTCCGTTCTGCTCCTGTCCATTCCATTCCATTCCACTCCGTTCCATTCCGTTCTACTCGGGTAGATTCCATTCCATTCCATTCCATTCCATTCCATTCCATTCCATTCCATTCCATTCAACTGGTGTCCATTCCATTCCATTCCATTCCATTCCATTCCATTCCATTCCATTCCATTCCATTCCATTGCATTCCATTCCATTCCATTCCATTCCGTTCCGTTCTACTCGGTTACATTCCATTCAATTCCATTCCATTCCGTTCTACTCGGGTAGATTCCATTCCATTCAATTCCATTCCTTTCCATTCCATTGCATTCCATTGCATTGCATTGCACTCAATTCCATTCCATTCCATTCCATTCCATTCCATTCCATTCCGTTCCGTTCAACTCGGTTACATTCCATTCAATTACATTCCATTCCGTTCTACTCGGTTACATTCCATTCCATTCCATTCCATTCCATTCCAATCCATTCCATTCCATTCCATTCCGTTCTACTCGGGTACATTCCATTCCATTCCATTCCATTCCATTCCATTCTATTCCATTCCATTCCGTTCTACTTTGGTACATTCCATTCCATTCCATTCCATTCCATTCCATTACATTCCATTCCATTCCATTCCGTTCTACTCAGGTTGATTCCATTCTATTCCATTCCATTCCATTCCATTCCATTCCATTCCATTCCATTCCATTCCATTCCTTTCCATTCCATTGCATTCCATTGCATTCCATTCCATTCCATTCCATTCCATTCCATTCCATTCCACTCCACTCCACTCCACTCCACTCCATTCCACTCCACTCCACTCCGGTACATTCCATTCCATTCCATTCCATTCCATTCCATTCCATTCCGTGCTTCTCGGGTACATTCCGTTCCGTTCCATTCCATTCCATTCCATTCCATTCCGTTCCAGTGCACTCTACTCCACTCCACTCCACTCCACTCCACTCCGGTACATTCCATTCCATTCCATTCCATTCCATTCCATTCCATTCCATTCCATTTCCATTCCCATTCCATTTCCATTCCCGTTCCATTTCCATTCCCGTTTCTTTTCCATTCCCGTTCCATTTCCATTCCAGTTCCATTACCATTCCCGTTCCATTTCCATTCCCGATCCATTTCCATTCCCGTTCCATTTCCATTCCCGTTCCATTTCCATTCCCGTTCCATTACCATTCCCGTTCCATTTCCGTTCCCGTTCCATTTCCATTCCCGTTCCATTTCCATTCCCTTTCCATTTCCATTTCATTCCATTCCGTTCTGCTCGGGTACATTCCATTCCATTCCATTGCATTCCATTCCGTTCTGCTCCTGTCCATTCCATTCCATTCCATTCCGTTCCATTCCATTCTACTCGGGTAGATTCCATTCCATTCCATTCCATTCCATTCCATTCCATTCCATTCAACTGGTGTCCATTCCATTCCATTCCATTCCATTCCATTCCATTCCATTCCATTCCATTGCATTCCATTCCATTCCATTCCATTCCGTTCCGTTCTACTCGGTTACATTCCATTCAATTCCATTCCATTCCGTTCTACTCGGATAGATTCCATTCCATTCAATTCCATTCCTTTCCATTCCATTGCATTCCATTGCATTGCATTGCACTCAATTCCATTCCATTCCATTCCATTCCATTCCATTCCATTCCATTCCATTCCGTTCCGTTCAACTCGGTTACATTCCATTCAATTCCATTCCATTCCATTCCATTCCATTCCATTCCATTCCATTCCATTCCATTCCGTTCTACTTTGGTACATTCCATTCCATTCCATTCCATTCCATTCCATTCCATTCCATTCCATTCCATTCCATTCCGTTCTACTCAGGTTGATTCCATTCTATTCCATTCCATTCCATTCCATTCCATTCCATTCCATTCCATTCGATTCCATTCCATTCCATTCCATAGAATTCCATTCCATTCCATTCCATTCCATGGAATTCCATTCCATTCCATTCCATTCCATTCCATTCCATGGAATTCCATTCCATTCCATTCCATTCCATTCCATTCCATTGAATTCCATTCCATTCCATTCCATTCCATTCCATTGAATTCCATTCCGTTCCATTCCATTCCATGGAATTCCATTCCATTCCATTCCATTCCATTCCATTCCATTCCATTCCATTCCATTCCATTGAATTCCATTCCATTCCATTCCATTCCATTCCATTCCATCCTATTCCATTCCATTCCATTCCATTCCGTTCTACTCGGGTTGATTCCATTCTATTCCATTCCATTCCATTCGATCCCATTTGATTCCATTCGATTCCATTCAATTCCATTCGATTCCATTCCATTCCACTCCATTCCATTCCATTGAATTCCATTCCATTCCATTCCATTCCATTCCATTGAATTCCATTCCATTCCATTCCATTCCATTGAATTCCATTCCATTCCATTCCATTCCATTGAATTCCATTCCATTCCATTCCATTCCATTCCATTCCATTCCATTCCATTCCATTCTACTGGTGTCCATTCCATTCCATTCCATTCCATTCCATTCCATTCCATTCCTTTCCATTCCATTGCATTCCATTGCATTCCATTCCATTCCATTCCATTCCATTCCATTCCATTCCATTCCACTCCACTCCACTCCACTCCACTCCATTCCACTCCACTCCACTCCGGTACATTCCATTCCATTCCATTCCATTCCATTCCATTCCATTCCATTCCATTCCGTGCTTCTCGGGTACATTCCGTTCCGTTCCATTCCATTCCATTCCATTCCATTCCGTTCCAGTGCACTCTACTCCACTCCACTCCACTCCACTCCACTCCGGTACATTCCATTCCATTCCATTCCATTCCATTCCATTCCATTCCATTTCCATTCCCATTCCATTTCCATTCCCGTTCCATTTCCATTCCCGTTTCTTTTCCATTCCCGTTCCATTTCCATTCCAGTTCCATTACCATTCCCGTTCCATTTCCATTCCCGATCCATTTCCATTCCCGTTCCATTTCCATTCTCGTTCCATTTCCATTCCCGTTCCATTACCATTCCCGTTCCATTTCCGTTCCCGTTCCGTTTCCGTTCCCGTTCCATTTCCGTTCTCGTTCCGTTTCCGTTCCCGTTCCATTTCCATTCCCGTTCCATTTCCGTTCCCGTTCCGTTTCCGTTCCCGTTCCATTTCCGTTCTCGTTCCGTTTCCTTTCCCGTTTCATTTCCATTCCCGTTCCATTTCCGTTCCCGTTCCATTTCCATTCCCGTTCCATTTCCATTCCCTTTCCATTTCCATTTCATTCCATTCCGTTCTGCTCGGGTACATTCCATTCCATTCCATTGAATTCCATTCCGTTCTGCTCCTGTCCATTCCATTCCATTCCACTCCGTTCCATTCCGTTCTACTCGGGCAGATTCCATTCCATTCCATTCCATTCCATTCCATTCCATTCCATTCCATTCAACTGGTGTCCATTCCATTCCATTCCATTCCATTCCATTCCATTCCATTCCATTGCATTCCATTCCATTCCATTCCATTCCGTTCCGTTCTACTCGGTTACATTCCATTCAATTCCATTCCATTCCGTTCTACTCGGATAGATTCCATTCCATTCAATTCCATTCCTTTCCATTCCATTGCATTCCATTGCATTGCATTGCACTCAATTCCATTCCATTCCATTCCATTCCATTCCATTCCATTCCATTCCGTTCCGTTCAACTCGGTTACATTCCATTCAATTACATTCCATTCCGTTCTACTCGGTTACATTCCATTCCATTCCATTCCATTCCATTCCAATCCATTCCATTCCATTCCATTCCGTTCTACTCGGGTACATTCCATTCCATTCCATTCCATTCCATTCCATTCCATTCCATTCTATTCCATTCCATTCCGTTCTACTTTGGTACATTCCATTCCATTACATTCCATTCCATTCCATTCCATTCCATTACATTCCATTCCATTCCATTCCATTCTACTCAGGTTGATTCCATTCTATTCCATTCCATTCCATTCCATTCCATTCCATTCCATTCCATTCCATTCCATTCCATTCCTTTCCATTCCATTGCATTCCATTGCATTCAATTCCATTCCATTCCATTCCATTCCATTCCATTCCATTCCACTCCACTCCACTCCACTCCACTCCATTCCACTCCACTCCACTCCGGTACATTCCATTCCATTCCATTCCATTCCATTCCATTCCATTCCATTCCATTCCGTGCTTCTCGGGTACATTCCGTTCCGTTCCATTCCATTCCATTCCATTCCATTCCGTTCCAGTGCACTCTACTCCACTCCACTCCACTCCACTCCACTCCGGTACATTCCATTCCATTCCATTCCATTCCATTCCATTCCATTCCATTTCCATTCCCATTCCATTTCCATTCCCGTTCCATTTCCATTCCCGTTTCTTTTCCATTCCCGTTCCATTTCCATTCCAGTTCCATTACCATTCCCGTTCCATTTCCATTCCCGATCCATTTCCATTCCCGTTCCATTTCCATTCCCGTTCCATTTCCATTCCCGTTCCATTACCATTCCCGTTCCATTTCCGTTCCCGTTCCATTTCCATTCCCGTTCCATTTGCATTCCCTTTCCATTTCCATTTCATTCCATTCCGTTCTGCTCGGGTACATTCCATTCCATTCCATTGCATTCCATTCCGTTCTGCTCCTGTCCATTCCATTCCATTCCATTCCGTTCCATTCCGTTCTACTCGGGTAGATTCCATTCCATTCCATTCCATTCCATTCCATTCCATTCCATTCCATTCCATTCAACTGGTGTCCATTCCATTCCATTCCATTCCATTCCATTCCATTCCATTCCATTCCATTGCATTCCATTCCATTCCATTCCATTCCGTTCCGTTCTACTCGGTTACATTCCATTCAATTCCATTCCATTCCGTTCTACTCGGATAGATTCCATTCCATTCAATTCCATTCCTTTCCGTTCCATTGCATTCCATTGCATTGCATTGCACTCAATTCCATTCCATTCCATTCCATTCCATTCCATTCCATTCCATTCCATTCCATTCCATTCCATTCCGTTCCGTTCAACTCGGTTACATTCCATTCAATTACATTCCATTCCATTCCATTCCATTCCATTCCATTCCATTCCATTCCATTCCATTCCGTTCTACTTTGGTACATTCCATTCCATTCCATTCCATTCCATTCCATTCCATTCCATTCCATTCCATTCCGTTCTACTCAGGTTGATTCCATTCTATTCCATTCCATTCCGTTCCATTCCATTCCATTGAATTCCATTCCATTCCATTCCATTCCATTCCATTCCATTCCATTCCATTCCATTCCATTCCATTGAATTCCATTCCATTCCATTCCATTCCATTCCATCCCATTCCATTCCATTCCATTCCATTCCGTTCTACTCGGGTTGATTCCATTCTATTCCATTCCATTCCATTCGATCCCATTTGATTCCATTCGATTCCATTCAATTCCATTCGATTCCATTCCATTCCACTCCATTCCATTCCATTGAATTCCATTCCATTCCATTCCATTCCATTCCATTGAATTCCATTCCATTCCATTCCATTCCATTGAATTCCATTGAATTCCATTCCATTCCATTCCATTCCATTCCATTCCATTCCATTCCATTCCATTCCATTCCATTCCATTCTACTGGTGTCCATTCCATTCCATTCCATTCCATTCCATTCCATTCCTTTCCATTCCATTGCATTCCATTGCATTCCATTCCATTCCATTCCATTCCATTCCATTCCACTCCACTCCACTCCACTCCACTCCATTCCACTCCACTCCACTCCGGTACATTCCATTCCATTCCATTCCATTCCATTCCATTCCATTCCATTCCGTGCTTCTCGGGTACATTCCGTTCCGTTCCATTCCATTCCATTCCATTCCATTCCGTTCCAGTGCACTCTACTCCACTCCACTCCACTCCACTCCACTCCGGTACATTCCATTCCATTCCATTCCATTCCATTTCCTTTCCCATTCCATTTCCATTCCCGTTCCATTTCCATTCCCGTTTCTTTTCCATTCCCGTTCCATTTCCATTCCAGTTCCATTACCATTCCCGTTCCATTTCCATTCCCGATCCATTTCCATTCCCGTTCCATTTCCATTCCCGTTTCATTTCCATTCCCGTTCCATTACCATTCCCGTTCCATTTCCGTTCCCGTTCCGTTTCCGTTCCCGTTCCATTTCCGTTCTCGTTCCGTTTCCGTTCCCGTTCCATTTCCATTCCCGTTCCATTTCCGTTCCCGTTCCATTTCCGTTCCCGTTCCATTTCCATTCCCTTTCCATTTCCATTCCCTTTCCATTTCCATTTCATTCCATTCCGTTCTGCTCGGGTACATTCCATTCCATTCCATTGCATTCCATTCCGTTCTGCTCCTGTCCATTCCATTCCATTCCAATCCGTTCCATTCCGTTCTACTCGGGTAGATTCCATTCCATTCCATTCCATTCCATTCCATTCCATTCCATTCCATTCTACTGGTGTCCATTCCATTCCATTCCATTCCATTCCATTCCATTCCATTCCATTCCATTGCATTCCATTCCATTCCATTCCATTCCATTCCATTCCGTTCCGTTCTACTCGGTTACATTCCATTCAATTCCATTCCATTCCGTTCTACTCGGGTAAATTCCATTCCATTCCATTCCATTCCTTTCCATTCCATTGCATTCCATTGCATTGCAAGCACTCAATTCCATTCCATTCCATTCCATTCCATTCCATTCCATTCCGTTCCGTTCAACTCGGTTACATTCCATTCAATTACATTCCATTCCGTTCTACTCGGTTACATTCCATTCCATTCCATTCCATTCCATTCCAATCCATTCCATTACATTCCATTCCGTTCTACTCGGGTACATTCCGTTCCATTCCATTCCATTCCATTCCATTCCTTTCCGTTCTACTTTGGTACATTCCATTCCATTCCATTCCATTCCATAGAATTCCATTCCATTCCATTCCATTCCATTCCATTCCATTCCATTCCATCGAATTCCATTCCATTCCATTCCATTCCATTCCATTCCATCCCATTCCATTCCATTCCATTCCATTCCGTTCTACTCGGGTTGATTCCATTCTATTCCATTCCATTCCTTTCGATCCCATTTGATTCCATTCGATTCCATTCAATTCCATTCGATTCCATTCCATTCCACTCCATTCCATTCCATTGAATTCCATTCCATTCCATTCCATTCCATTCCATTCCATTCCATTCCACTGAATTCCGTTCCATTCCATTCCATTCCGTTCCGTTCCGTTCCGTTCCGTTGCGTTCCGTTCCGTTCCGTTGTGTTCCGTTCCGTTCTACTCGGGTTGATTCCATTCTATTCCATTCCATTCCAATCCATTCCGTTCCACTCCATTGAATTCCATTCCATTCCATTCCATTCCATTCCATTCCATTCCATGGAATTCCGTTCCATTCCATTCCATTCCGTTCCGTTCCGTCCCGTTCCGTTCCGTTCCGTTCCGTTGCGTTCCGTTCCGTTCTACTCGGGTTGATTCCATTCTATTCCATTCCATTCCATTCGATTCCATTCGATTCCATTCGATTCCACTCCATTCCATTCCATAGAATTCCATTCCATTCCATTCCATTCCATTCCATTGAATTCCATTCCATTCCATTCCATTCCATTGAATTCCATTCCATTCCATTCCATTCCATTCCATTCCATTCCATTCCATTCCATTCCATTCCATTCCATTCCATTCCATTCCATTCTATTGTTGTCCATTCCATTCCATTCCATTCCATTCCATTCCATTCCATTCCATTCCTTTCCATTCCATTGCATTCCATTCCATTCCATTCCATTCCATTCCATTCCATTCCACTCCACTCCACTCCACTCCACTCCACTCCATTCCACTCCACTCCACTCCGGTACATTCCATTCCATTCCATTCAATTC
The DNA here is from genome assembly GCF_029281585.2 of Gorilla gorilla gorilla. NCBI lineage: Eukaryota > Metazoa > Chordata > Mammalia > Primates > Hominidae > Gorilla > Gorilla gorilla. Next base: position 11,515,539 of record NC_073240.2, on the reverse strand, counting down.
CATTCCATTCCATTTCCATTCCCATTCCATTTCCATTCCCGTTCCATTTCCATTCCCGTTTCTTTTCCATTCCCGTTCCATTTCCATTCCAGTTCCATTACCATTCCCGTTCCATTTCCGTTCTCGTTCCGTTTCCGTTCCCGTTCCATTTCCATTCCCGTTCCATTTCCGTTCCCGTTCCATTTCCATTCCCGTTCCATTTCCATTCCCTTTCCATTTCCATTTCATTCCATTCCGTTCTGCTCGGGTACATTCCATTCCATTCCATTGCATTCCATTCCGTTCTGCTCCTGTCCATTCCATTCCATTCCAATCCGTTCCATTCCGTTCTACTCGGGTAGATTCCATTCCATTCCATTCCATTCCATTCCATTCCATTCCATTCCATTCTACTGGTGTCCATTCCATTCCATTCCATTCCATTCCATTCCATTCCATTCCATTCCATTCCATTCCATTGCATTCCATTCCATTCCATTCCATTCCATTCCGTTCCGTTCTACTCGGTTACATTCCATTCAATTCCATTCCATTCCGTTCTACTCGGGTAAATTCCATTCCATTCCATTCCATTCCTTTCCATTCCATTGCATTCCATTGCATTGCAAGCACTCAATTCCATTCCATTCCATTCCATTCCATTCCATTCCATTCCATTCCATTCCATTCTGTTCCGTTCAACTCGGTTACATTCCATTCAATTACATTCCATTCCGTTCTACTCGGTTACATTCCATTCCATTCCATTCCATTCCATTCCAATCCATTCCATTCCATTCCATTCCGTTCTACTCGGGTACATTCCGTTCCATTCCATTCCATTCCATTCCATTCCTTTCCGTTCTACTTTGGTACATTCCATTCCATTCCATTCCATTCCATTCCATTCCATTCCATTCCATTCCGTTCTACTCAGGTTGATTCCATTCTATTCCATTCCATTCCATTCCATTCCATTCCATTCCATTCCATTCCGTTCTACTCAGGTTGATTCCATTCTATTCCATTCCATTCCATTCCATTCCATTCCATTCCATTCCATTCGATTCCATTCCATTCCATTCCATGGAATTCCATTCCATTCCATTCCATTCCATGGAATTCCATTCCATTCCATTCCATTCCATTCCATTCCATTCCCTTGAATTCCATTCCATTCCATTCCATTCCATTCCATTCCATTGAATTCCATTCCGTTCCATTCCATTCCATTGAATTCCATTCCATTCCATTCCATTCCATTCCATTCCATTCCATTGAATTCCATTCCATTCCATTCCATTCCATTCCATTCCATCCCATTCCATTCCATTCCATTAAATTCCTTTCTACTCGGGTTGATTCCATTCTATTCCATTCCATTCCATTCGATCCCATTTGATTCCATTCGATTCCATTCAATTCCATTCGATTCCATTCCATTCCACTCCATTCCATTCCATTGAATTCCATTCCATTCCATTCCATTCCATTCCATTCCATTCCATGGAATTCCATTCCATTCCATTCCATTCCATTCCATAGAATTCCATTCCATTCCATTCCATTCCACTGAATTCCGTTCCATTCCATTCCATTCCATTCCGTTCCGTTCCGTTCCGTTCTGTTGCGTTCCGTTCCGTTCCGTTGTGTTCCGTTCCGTTCTACTCGGGTTGATTCCATTCTATTCCATTCCATTCCAATCCATTCCGTTCCATTCCATTGAATTCCATTCCATTCCATTCCATTCCATTCCATTCCATTCCATTCCATTCCATGGAATTCCATGGAATTCCATTCCATTCCATTCCATACCATTCCATTGAATTCCATTCCATTCCATTCCATTCCATGGAATTCCGTTCCATTCCATTCCATTCCGTTCCTTTCCGTCCCGTTCCGTTCCGTTCCGTTCCGTTGCGTTCCGTTCCGTTCTACTCGGGTTGATTCCATTCTATTCCATTCCATTCCATTCGATTCCATTCGATTCCATTCGATTCCACTCCATTCCATTCCATTCCATTCCATTCCATTCCATTCCATTCCATTCCATGGAATTCCATTCCATTCCATTCCATTCCATGGAATTCCATTCCATTCCATTCCATTCCATTCCATTCCATTCCATTCCATTCCATAGAATTCCATTCCATTCCATTCCATTCCATGGAATTCCGTTCCATTCCATTCCATTCCGTTCCGTTCCGTCCCGTTCCGTTCCGTTCCGTTCCGTTGCGTTCCGTTCCGTTCTACTCGGGTTGATTCCATTCTATTCCATTCCATTCCATTCGATTCCATTCGATTCCATTCGATTCCACTCCATTCCATTCCATAGAATTCCATTCCATTCCATTCCATTCCATTGAATTCCATTCCATTCCATTCCATTCCATTGAATTCCATTCCATTCCATTCCATTCCATTGAATTCCATTCCATTCCATTCCATTCCATTCCATTCCATTCCATTCCATTCTACTGGTGTCCATTCCATTCCATTCCATTCCATTCCATTCCTTTCCATTCCATTGCATTCCATTGCATTCCATTCCATTCCATTCCATTCCATTCCATTCCATTCCATTCCACTCCACTCCACTCCACTCCACTCTATTCCACTCCACTCCACTCCGGTACATTCCATTCCATTCCATTCCATTCCATTCCATTCCATTCCATTCCGTGCTTCTCGGGTACATTCCGTTCCGTTCCATTCCATTCCATTCCATTCCATTCCGTTCCAGTGCACTCTACTCCACTCCACTCCACTCCACTCCACTCCGGTACATTCCATTCCATTCCATTCCATTCCATTCCATTCCATTTCCATTCCCATTCCATTTCCATTCCCGTTCCATTTCCATTCCCGTTTCTTTTCCATTCCCGTTCCATTTCCATTCCAGTTCCATTACCATTCCCGTTCCATTTCCATTCCCGATCCATTTCCATTCCCGTTCCATTTCCATTCTCGTTCCATTTCCATTCCCGTTCCATTACCATTCCCGTTCCATTTCCGTTCCCGTTCCGTTTCCGTTCCCGTTCCATTTCCGTTCTCGTTCCGTTTCCGTTCCCGTTCCATTTCCATTCCCGTTCCATTTCCGTTCCCGTTCCGTTTCCGTTCCCGTTCCATTTCCGTTCTCGTTCCGTTTCCTTTCCCGTTCCATTTCCATTCCCGTTCCATTTCCGTTCCCGTTCCATTTCCATTCCCGTTCCATTTCCATTCCCTTTCCATTTCCATTTCATTCCATTCCGTTCTGCTCGGGTACATTCCATTCCATTCCATTGCATTCCATTCCGTTCTGCTCCTGTCCATTCCATTCCATTCCACTCCGTTCCATTCCGTTCTACTCGGGTAGATTCCATTCCATTCCATTCCATTCCATTCCATTCCATTCCATTCCATTCCATTCAACTGGTGTCCATTCCATTCCATTCCATTCCATTCCATTCCATTCCATTCCATTCCATTCCATTCCATTGCATTCCATTCCATTCCATTCCATTCCGTTCCGTTCTACTCGGTTACATTCCATTCAATTCCATTCCATTCCGTTCTACTCGGGTAGATTCCATTCCATTCAATTCCATTCCTTTCCATTCCATTGCATTCCATTGCATTGCATTGCACTCAATTCCATTCCATTCCATTCCATTCCATTCCATTCCATTCCGTTCCGTTCAACTCGGTTACATTCCATTCAATTACATTCCATTCCGTTCTACTCGGTTACATTCCATTCCATTCCATTCCATTCCATTCCAATCCATTCCATTCCATTCCATTCCGTTCTACTCGGGTACATTCCATTCCATTCCATTCCATTCCATTCCATTCTATTCCATTCCATTCCGTTCTACTTTGGTACATTCCATTCCATTCCATTCCATTCCATTCCATTACATTCCATTCCATTCCATTCCGTTCTACTCAGGTTGATTCCATTCTATTCCATTCCATTCCATTCCATTCCATTCCATTCCATTCCATTCCATTCCATTCCTTTCCATTCCATTGCATTCCATTGCATTCCATTCCATTCCATTCCATTCCATTCCATTCCATTCCACTCCACTCCACTCCACTCCACTCCATTCCACTCCACTCCACTCCGGTACATTCCATTCCATTCCATTCCATTCCATTCCATTCCATTCCTTTCCACTCCATTCCATTCCATAGAATTCCATTCCATTCCATTCCATTCCATTGAATTCCATTCCATTCCATTCCATTCCATGGAATTCCATTCCATTCCATTCCATGGAATTCCATTCCATTCCATTCCATTCCATTGAATTCCATTCCATTCCATTCCATTCCATGGAATTCCATTCCATTCCATTCCATTCCATTGAATTCCATTCCATTCCATTCCATTCCATGGAATTCCATTCCATTCCATTCCATTCCATTCCATTCCATTCCATTGAATTCCATTCCGTTCCATTCCATTCCATTGAATTCCATTCCATTCCATTCCATTCCATTCCATTCCATTCCATTCCATTCCATTCCATTCCATTGAATTCCATTCCATTCCATTCCATTCCATTCCATTCCATTCCATCCCATTCCATTCCATTCCATTCCATTCCGTTCTACTCGGGTTGATTCCATTCTATTCCATTCCATTCCATTCGATCCCATTTGATTCCATTCGATTCCATTCAATTCCATTCGATTCCATTCCATTCCACTCCATTCCATTCCATGGAATTCCATTCCATTCCATTCCATTCCATTCCATTGAATTCCATTCCATTCCATTCCATTCCATTGAATTCCATTCCATTCCATTCCATTCCATTGAATTCCATTCCATTCCATTCCATTCCATTGAATTCCATTCCATTCCATTCCATTCCATTGAATTCCATTCCATTCCATTCCATTCCATTCCATTCCATTCCATTCCATTCTACTGGTGTCCATTCCATTCCATTCCATTCCATTCCATTCCATTCCATTCCATTCCATTCCGTTCCGTTCTACTCGGTTACATTCCATTCAATTCCATTCCATTCCGTTCTACTCGGGTAGATTCCATTCCATTCCATTCCATTCCATTCCTTTCCATTCCATTGCATTCCATTGCATTGCATTGCACTCAATTCCATTCCATTCCATTCCATTCCATTCCATTCCATTCCATTCCATTCCGTTCCGTTCAACTCGGTTACATTCCATTCAATTACATTCCATTCCGTTCTACTCGGTTACATTCCATTCCATTCCATTCCATTCCATTCCAATCCATTCCATTCCATTCCATTCCGTTCTACTCGGGTACATTCCATTCCATTCCATTCCATTCCATTCCATTCCATTCCATTCCATTCCATTCCGTTCTACTTTGGTACATTCCATTCCATTCCATTCCATTCCATTCCATTCTATTCCATTACATTCCATTCCATTCCATTCCGTTCTACTCGGGTTGATTCCATTCTATTCCATTCCATTCCATTCCATTCCATTCCATTCCATTCCATTCCATTCCAATCGATTCCATTCCATTCCATTCCATTGAATTCCATTCCATTCCATTCCATTCCTTGGAATTCCATTCCATTCCATTCCATTCCATTCCATTCCATTCCATTCCATGGAATTCCATTCCATTCCATTCCATTCCATTCCATTGAATTCCATTCCGTTCCATTCCATTCCATTGAATTCCATTCCATTCCATTCCATTCCATTCCATTCCATTCCATTCCATTCCATTGAATTCCATTCCATTCCATTCCATTCCATTCCTTTCCATCCCATTCCATTCCATTCCATTCCATTCCATTCCGTTCTACTCGGGTTGATTCCGTTCTATACCATTCCATTCCATTCGATCCCATTTGATTCCATTCGATTCCATTCAATTCCATTCGATTCCATTCCATTCCACTCCATTCCATTCCATTGAATTCCATTCCATTCCATTCCATTCCATTCCATTCCATTCCATTCCATTCCATTGAATTCCATTCCATTCCATTCCATTCCATTCCATTGAATTCCATTCCATTCCATTCCATTCAATTGAATTCCGTTCCATTCCATTCCATTCCGTTCCGTTCCGTCCCGTTCCGTTCCGTTCCGTTGCGTTCCGTTCCGTTCTACTCGGGTTGATTAAATTCTATTCCATTCCATTCTATTCGATTCCATTCGATTCCAATCGATTCCATTCGATTCCATTCGATTCCATTGAATTCCATTCCATTCCATTCCATTCCATTGAATTCCGTTGCATTATATTCCATTCCGTTCCGTCCCGTCCCGTTCCGTTCCGTTCCGTTCCGTTGCGTGCCGTTCCGTTCTACTCGGGTTGATTCCATTCCATTCCATTCCATTCCATTCCATTCCATTCCATTCCATTCCCTTGAATTCCATTCCATTCCATTCCATTCCATTCCATTCCATTCCATTCCATTCCGTTCTACTCGGGTTGATTCCATTCTATTCCATTCCATTCCATTCGATCTCATTCGATTCCATTCGATTCCATTCGATTCCACTCCATTCCATTCCATTGAATTCCATTCCATTCCATTCCATTCCATTCCATTCCATTGAATTCCATTCCATTCCATTCCATTCCATTCCATTCCATTCCATTCCATTCGATTCCATTGAATTCCATTCTGTTCCATTCCATTCCTTTGAATTCCGTTCCATTCCATTCCATTCCGTTCCTTTCCGTTCCGTTCCGTTCCGTTCCGTTCCGTTGCGTTCCGCTCCGTTCTACTCGGGTTGATTCCATTCTATTCCATTCCATTCCATTCGATCCCATTCGATTCCATTCGATTCCATTCGATTCCATTCGATTCCACTCCATTCCATTCCATAGAATTCCATTCCATTCCATTCCATTTGAATTCCATTCCATTCCATTCCATTCCATTCTATTCCATTCCATCCCATTCCATTCCATTCCATTCCATTCTACTCGGGTTGATTGCATTCTATTCCATTCCATTCCATTCGATTCCATTCGATTCCATTCGATTCCATTCGATTCCATTCGATTCCATTCGATTCCATTCCATTCCATTCCATTCCATTCCATTGAATTCCATTCCATTCCATTCCATTCCATTCCATTGAATTCCGTTCCTTTCCATTCCATTCCATTCCGTTCCGTTCCGTTCCGTTCCGTTGCGTTCCGTTCCGTTCAACTAGGGTTGATTCCATTCTATTCAATTCCATTCCATTCCATTCTACACGGGTTGATCATTCCATTCCGTTCCGTTCCGTTCCGTTCCGTTCCGTTCCGTACCGTTCTACTCGGGTTGATTCCATTCTATTCCATTCCATTCCATTCGATTCCATTCGACTCCATTCCATTCCATTCCATTCCATTCCATTCCATTCCATTCCATTGCATTCCATTCCACTCCATTCCATTCCATTCCATTCCATTCCATTCCATTCCGTTCCATTGAATTCCATTCCATTCCATTCCATTCCATTCCATTCCATTCCATTCCATTCCATTCCACTCCATTCCATTCCACTCCACTGCACTCCACTCCACTCCACTCCATTCCACTCCCTTCCATTCCATTAAGTTGAATTCCATTCCATTCCATTCCATTCCATTCCATTCCATTCCATTCCACTCCATTCCATTCCACTCCACTCCACTCCACTCCACTCCACTCCACTCCATTCCATTCCCTTCCATTCCATTCAATTGAATTGCATTGAATTCCATTCCATTCCATTCCATAACATTTCATTGCATTCCATTCCATTCCATTCCATTCCATTCCATTCCATTCCGTTCTACTCGGGTTGATTCCATTCTATTCCATTCCATTCCATTCCATTCCATTCGATTCCATTCGATTCCATTCGATTCCATTCGATTCCATTCTTTTCCATTCCATTCCATTCCATTCTATTCCATTGAATTCCATTCCATTCCATTCCATTCCATTCCATTCCATTGCATTCCATTCCATTGAATTCCATTGAATTCCATTCCATTGAATTCCATTCCATTCCATTCCATTCCATTCCATTCCATTGAATTCCATTCCATTCCATTCCATTCCATTCCATTCCATTGAATTCCATTCCATTCCATTCCATTCCATGGAATTCCGTTCCATTCCATTCCATTCCGTTCCGTTCCGTCCCGTTCCGTTCCGTTCCGTTCCGTTGCATTCCGTTCCGTTCTACTCGGGTTGATTCCATTCTATTCCATTCCATTCCATTCGATTCCATTCGATTCCATTCGATTCCACTCCATTCCATTCCATAGAATTCCATTCCATTCCATTCCATTCCATTGAATTCCATTCCATTCCATTCCATTCCATTGAATTCCATTCCATTCCATTCCATTCCATTGAATTCCATTCCATTCCATTCCATTCCATTCCATTCCATTCCATTCCATTCTACTGGTGTCCATTCCATTCCATTCCATTCCATTCCATTCCATTCCATTCCTTTCCATTCCATTGCATTCCATTGCATTCCATTCCATTCCATTCCATTCCATTCCATTCCATTCCATTCCACTCCACTCCACTCCACTCCACTCCATTCCACTCCACTCCACTCCGGTACATTCCATTCCATTCCATTCCATTCCATTCCATTCCATTCCGTGCTTCTCGGGTACATTCCGTTCCGTTCCATTCCATTCCATTCCATTCCATTCCGTTCCAGTGCACTCTACTCCACTCCACTCCACTCCACTCCACTCCGGTACATTCCATTCCATTCCATTCCATTCCATTCCATTCCATTTCCATTCCCATTCCATTTCCATTCCCGTTCCATTTCCATTCCCGTTTCTTTTCCATTCCTGTTCCATTTCCATTCCAGTTCCATTACCATTCCCGTTCCATTTCCATTCCCGATCCATTTCCATTCCCGTTCCATTTCCATTCTCGTTCCATTTCCATTCCCGTTCCATTACCATTCCCGTTCCATTTCCGTTCCCGTTCCGTTTCCGTTCCCGTTCCATTTCCGTTCTCGTTCCGTTTCCGTTCCCGTTCCATTTCCATTCCCGTTCCATTTCCGTTCCCGTTCCGTTTCCGTTCCCGTTCCATTTCCGTTCTCGTTCCGTTTCCTTTCCCGTTCCATTTCCATTCCCGTTCCATTTCCGTTCCCGTTCCATTTCCATTCCCGTTCCATTTCCATTCCCTTTCCATTTCCATTTCATTCCATTCCGTTCTGCTCGGGTACATTCCATTCCATTCCATTGAATTCCATTCCGTTCTGCTCCTGTCCATTCCATTCCATTCCACTCCGTTCCATTCCGTTCTACTCGGGTAGATTCCATTCCATTCCATTCCATTCCATTCCATTCCATTCCATTCAACTGGTGTCCATTCCATTCCATTCCATTCCATTCCATTCCATTCCATTCCATTCCATTCCATTGCATTCCATTCCATTCCATTCCATTCCGTTCCGTTCTACTCGGTTACATTCCATTCAATTCCATTCAATTCCGTTCTACTCGGGTAGATTCCATTCCATTCAGTTCCATTCCTTTCCATTCCATTGCATTCCATTGCATTGCATTGCACTCAATTCCATTCCATTCCATTCCATTCCATTCCATTCCATTCCATTCCGTTCCTTTCAACTCGGTTACATTCCATTCAATTACATTCCATTCCGTTCTACTCGGTTACATTCCATTCCATTCCATTCCATTCCATTCCAATCCATTCCATTCCATTCCATTCCGTTCTACTCGGGTACATTCCATTCCATTCCATTCCATTCCATTCCATTCCATTCCATTCCATTCTATTCCATTCCATTCCGTTCTACTTTGGTACATTCCATTCCATTCCATTCCATTCCATTCCATTCCATTCCATTACATTCCATTCCATTCCATTCCATTCTACTCAGGTTGATTCCATTCTATTCCATTCCATTCCATTCCATTCCATTCCATTCCATTCCATTCCATGGAATTCCATTCCATTCCATTCCATTCCTTTCCATTCCATTGCATTCCATTGCATTCCATTCCATTCCATTCCATTCCATTCCATTCCATTCCATTCCACTCCACTCCAATCCACTCCACTCCATTCCACTCCACTCCACTCCGGTACATTCCATTCCATTCCATTCCATTCCATTCCATTCCATTCCATTCCGTGCTTCTCGGGTACATTCCGTTCCGTTCCATTCCATTCCATTCCATTCCATTCCGTTCCAGTGCACTCTACTCCACTCCACTCCACTCCACTCCACTCCGGTACATTCCATTCCATTCCATTCCATTCCATTCCATTCCATTCCATTTCCATTCCCATTCCATTTCCATTCCCGTTCCATTTCCATTCCCGTTTCTTTTCCATTCCCGTTCCATTTCCATTCCAGTTCCATTACCATTCCCGTTCCATTTCCATTCCCGATCCATTTCCATTCCCGTTCCATTTCCATTCCCGTTCCATTTCCATTCCCGTTCCATTACCATTCCCGTTCCATTTCCGTTCCCGTTCCATTTCCATTCCCGTTCCATTTCCATTCCCTTTCCATTTCCATTTCATTCCATTCCGTTCTGCTCGGGTACATTCCATTCCATTCCATTGCATTCCATTCCGTTCTGCTCCTGTCCATTCCATTCCATTCCATTCCGTTCCATTCCGTTCTACTCGGGTAGATTCCATTCCATTCCATTCCATTCCATTCCATTCCATTCCATTCCATTCCATTCCATTCCATTCAACTGGTGTCCATTCCATTCCATTCCATTCCATTCCATTCCATTCCATTCCATTGCATTCCATTCCATTCCATTCCATTCCATTCCATTCCATTCCATTCAACTGGTGTCCATTCCATTCCATTCCATTCCATTCCATTCCATTCCATTCCATTGCATTCCATTCCATTCCATTCCATTCCGTTCCGTTCTACTCGGTTACATTCCATTCAATTCCATTCCATTCCGTTCTACTCGGATAGATTCCATTCCATTCAATTCCATTCCTTTCCATTCCATTGCATTCCATTGCATTGCATTGCACTCAATTCCATTCCATTCCATTCCATTCCATTCCATTCCGTTCCGTTCAACTCGGTTACATTCCATTCAATTACATTCCATTCCATTCCATTCCATTCCATTCCATTCCATTCCATTCCATTCCATTCCGTTCTACTTTGGTACATTCCATTCCATTCCATTCCATTCCATTCCATTCCATTCCATTCCATTCCATTCCGTTCTACTCAGGTTGATTCCATTCTATTCCATTCCATTCCATTCCATTCCATTCCATTCCATTCCATTCGATTCCATTCCATTCCATTCCATAGAATTCCATTCCATTCCATTCCATTCCATGGAATTCCATTCCATTCCATTCCATTCCATTCCATTCCATTCCATTGAATTCCAATCCGTTCCATTCCATTCCATTGAATTCCATTCCATTCCATTCCATTCCATTCCATTCCATTCCATTCCATTCCATTCCATTGAATTCCATTCCATTCCATTCCATTCCATTCCATTCCATTCCATCCCATTCCATTCCATTCCATTCCATTCCGTTCTACTCGGGTTGATTCCATTCTATTCCATTCCATTCCATTCGATCCCATTTGATTCCATTCGATTCCATTCAATTCCATTCGATTCCATTCCATTCCACTCCATTCCATTCCATGGAATTCCATTCCATTCCATTCCATTCCATTCCATTGAATTCCATTCCATTCCATTCCATTCCATTGAATTCCATTCCATTCCATTCCATTCCATTGAATTCCATTCCATTCCATTCCATTCCATTCCATTCCATTCCATTCCATTCCATTCCATTCTACTGGTGTCCATTCCATTCCATTCCATTCCATTCCATTCCATTCCATTCCATTCCTTTCCATTCCATTGCATTCCATTGCATTCCATTCCATTCCATTCCATTCCATTCCATTCCATTCCACTCCACTCCACTCCACTCCACTCCATTCCACTCCACTCCACTCCGGTACATTCCATTCCATTCCATTCCATTCCATTCCATTCCATTCCATTCCATTCCGTGCTTCTCGGGTACATTCCGTTCCGTTCCATTCCATTCCATTCCATTCCATTCCGTTCCAGTGCACTCTACTCCACTCCACTCCACTCCACTCCACTCCGGTACATTCCATTCCATTCCATTCCATTCCATTTCCTTTCCCATTCCATTTCCATTCCCGTTCCATTTCCATTCCCGTTTCTTTTCCATTCCCGTTCCATTTCCATTCCAGTTCCATTACCATTCCCGTTCCATTTCCATTCCCGATCCATTTCCATTCCCGTTCCATTTCCATTCCCGTTTCATTTCCATTCCCGTTCCATTACCATTCCCGTTCCATTTCCGTTCCCGTTCCGTTTCCGTTCCCGTTCCATTTCCGTTCTCGTTCCGTTTCCGTTCCCGTTCCATTTCCATTCCCGTTCCATTGCCGTTCCCGTTCCATTTCCATTCCCGTTCCATTTCCATTCCCTTTCCATTTCCATTTCATTCCATTCCGTTCTGCTCGGGTACATTCCATTCCATTCCATTGCATTCCATTCCGTTCTGCTCCTGTCCATTCCATTCCATTCCAATCCGTTCCATTCCGTTCTACTCGGGTAGATTCCATTCCATTCCATTCCATTCCATTCCATTCCATTCCATTCCATTCTACTGATGTCCATTCCATTCCATTCCATTCCATTCCATTCCATTCCATTCCATTGCATTCCATTCCATTCCATTCCATTCCATTCCATTCCGTTCCGTTCTACTCGGTTACATTCCATTCAATTCCATTCCATTCCGTTCTACTCGGGTAAATTCCATTCCATTCCATTCCATTCCTTTCCATTCCATTGCATTCCATTGCATTGCAAGCACTCAATTCCATTCCATTCCATTCCATTCCATTCCATTCCATTCCGTTCCGTTCAACTCGGTTACATTCCATTCAATTACATTCCATTCCGTTCTACTAGGTTACATTCCATTCCATTCCATTCCATTCCATTCCAATCCATTCCATTCCATTCCATTCCGTTCTACTCGGGTACATTCCGTTCCATTCCATTCCATTCCATTCCATTCCTTTCCGTTCTACTTTGGTACATTCCATTCCATTCCATTCCATTCCATAGAATTCCATTCCATTCCATTCCATTCCATTCCATTCCATTCCATTCCATCGAATTCCATTCCATTCCATTCCATTCCATTCCATTCCATCCCATTCCATTCCATTCCATTCCATTCCGTTCTACTCGGGTTGATTCCATTCTATTCCATTCCATTCCTTTCGATCCCATTTGATTCCATTCGATTCCATTCAATTCCATTCGATTCCATTCCATTCCACTCCATTCCATTCCATTGAATTCCATTCCATTCCATTCCATTCCATTCCATTCCATTCCATTCCACTGAATTCCGTTCCATTCCATTCCATTCCGTTCCGTTCCGTTCCGTTCCGTTGCGTTCCGTTCCGTTCCGTTGTGTTCCGTTCCGTTCTACTCGGGTTGATTCCATTCTATTCCATTCCATTCCAATCCATTCCGTTCCATTCCATTGAATTCCATTCCATTCCATTCCATTCCATTCCATTCCATTCCATTCCATTCCATGGAATTCCGTTCCATTCCATTCCATTCCGTTCCGTTCCGTCCCGTTCCGTTCCGTTCCGTTCCGTTGCGTTCCGTTCCGTTCTACTCGGGTTGATTCCATTCTATTCCATTCCATTCCATTCGATTCCATTCGATTCCATTCGATTCCACTCCATTCCATTCCATAGAATTCCATTCCATTCCATTCCATTCCATTGAATTCCATTCCATTCCATTCCATTCCATGGAATTCCATTCCATTCCATTCCATTCCATTGAATTCCATTCCATTCCATTCCATTCCATGGAATTCCATTCCATTCCATTCCATTCCATTCCATTCCATTCCATTGAATTCCATTCCGTTCCATTCCATTCCATTGAATTCCATTCCATTCCATTCCATTCCATTCCATTCCATTCCATTCCATTCCATTGAATTCCATTCCATTCCATTCCATTCCATTCCATTCCATTCCATCCCATTCCATTCCATTCCATTCCATTCCGTTCTACTCGGGTTGATTCCATTCTATTCCATTCCATTCCATTCGATCCCATTTGATTCCATTCGATTCCATTCAATTCCATTCGATTCCATTCCATTCCACTCCATTCCATTCCATGGAATTCCATTCCATTCCATTCCATTCCATTCCATTGAATTCCATTCCATTCCATTCCATTCCATTGAATTCCATTCCATTCCATTCCATTCCATTGAATTCCATTCCATTCCATTCCATTCCATTCCATTCCATTCCATTCCATTCCATTCCATTCTACTGGTGTCCATTCCATTCCATTCCATTCCATTCCATTCCATTCCATTCCATTCCTTTCCATTCCATTGCATTCCATTGCATTCCATTCCATTCCATTCCATTCCATTCCATTCCACTCCACTCCACTCCACTCCACTCCATTCCACTCCACTCCACTCCGGTACATTCCATTCCATTCCATTCCATTCCATTCCATTCCATTCCATTCCGTGCTTCTCGGGTACATTCCGTTCCGTTCCATTCCATTCCATTCCATTCCATTCCGTTCCAGTGCACTCTACTCCACTCCACTCCACTCCACTCCACTCCGGTACATTCCATTCCATTCCATTCCATTCCATTTCCTTTCCCATTCCATTTCCATTCCCGTTCCATTTCCATTCCCGTTTCTTTTCCATTCCCGTTCCATTTCCATTCCAGTTCCATTACCATTCCCGTTCCATTTCCATTCCCGATCCATTTCCATTCCCGTTCCATTTCCATTCCCGTTTCATTTCCATTCCCGTTCCATTACCATTCCCGTTCCATTTCCGTTCCCGTTCCGTTTCCGTTCCCGTTCCATTTCCGTTCTCGTTCCGTTTCCGTTCCCGTTCCATTTCCATTCCCGTTCCATTTCCGTTCCCGTTCCATTTCCATTCCCGTTCCATTTCCATTCCCTTTCCATTTCCATTTCATTCCATTCCGTTCTGCTCGGGTACATTCCATTCCATTCCATTGCATTCCATTCCGTTCTGCTCCTGTCCATTCCATTCCATTCCAATCCGTTCCATTCCGTTCTACTCGGGTAGATTCCATTCCATTCCATTCCATTCCATTCCATTCCATTCCATTCCATTCCATTCCATTCTACTGATGTCCATTCCATTCCATTCCATTCCATTCCATTCCATTCCATTCCATTCCATTGCATTCCATTCCATTCCATTCCATTCCATTCCATTCCGTTCCGTTCTACTCGGTTACATTCCATTCAATTCCATTCCATTCCGTTCTACTCGGGTAAATTCCATTCCATTCCATTCCATTCCTTTCCATTCCATTGCATTCCATTGCATTGCAAGCACTCAATTCCATTCCATTCCATTCCATTCCATTCCATTCCATTCCGTTCCGTTCAACTCGGTTACATTCCATTCAATTACATTCCATTCCGTTCTACTCGGTTACATTCCATTCCATTCCATTCCATTCCATTCCAATCCATTCCATTCCATTCCATTCCGTTCTACTCGGGTACATTCCGTTCCATTCCATTCCATTCCATTCCATTCCTTTCCGTTCTACTTTGGTACATTCCATTCCATTCCATTCCATTCCATAGAATTCCATTCCATTCCATTCCATTCCATTCCATTCCATTCCATTCCATCGAATTCCATTCCATTCCATTCCATTCCATCCCATTCCATTCCATTCCATTCCATTCCGTTCTACTCGGGTTGATTCCATTCTATTCCATTCCATTCCTTTCGATCCCATTTGATTCCATTCGATTCCATTCAATTCCATTCGATTCCATTCCATTCCACTCCATTCCATTCCATTGAATTCCATTCCATTCCATTCCATTCCATTCCATTCCATTCCATTCCACTGAATTCCGTTCCATTCCATTCCATTCCGTTCCGTTCCGTTCCGTTCCGTTGCGTTCCGTTCCGTTCCGTTGTGTTCCGTTCCGTTCTACTCGGGTTGATTCCATTCTATTCCATTCCATTCCAATCCATTCCGTTCCATTCCATTGAATTCCATTCCATTCCATTCCATTCCATTCCATTCCATTCCATTCCATTCCATGGAATTCCGTTCCATTCCATTCCATTCCGTTCCGTTCCGTCCCGTTCCGTTCCGTTCCGTTCCGTTGCGTTCCGTTCCGTTCTACTCGGGTTGATTCCATTCTATTCCATTCCATTCCATTCGATTCCATTCGATTCCATTCGATTCCACTCCATTCCATTCCATAGAATTCCATTCCATTCCATTCCATTCCATTGAATTCCATTCCATTCCATTCCATTCCATGGAATTCCATTCCATTCCATTCCATGGAATTCCATTCCATTCCATTCCATTCCATTGAATTCCATTCCATTCCATTCCATTCCATGGAATTCCATTCCATTCCATTCCATTCCATTGAATTCCATTCCATTCCATTCCATTCCATGGAATTCCATTCCATTCCATTCCATTCCATTCCATTCCATTCCATTGAATTCCATTCCGTTCCATTCCATTCCATTGAATTCCATTCCATTCCATTCCATTCCATTCCATTCCATTCCATTCCATTCCATTCCATTCCATTGAATTCCATTCCATTCCATTCCATTCCATTCCATTCCATTCCATTCCATCCCATTCCATTCCATTCCATTCCATTCCGTTCTACTCGGGTTGATTCCATTCTATTCCATTCCATTCCATTCGATCCCATTTGATTCCATTCGATTCCATTCAATTCCATTCGATTCCATTCCATTCCACTCCATTCCATTCCATGGAATTCCATTCCATTCCATTCCATTCCATTCCATTGAATTCCATTCCATTCCATTCCATTCCATTGAATTCCATTCCATTCCATTCCATTCCATTGAATTCCATTCCATTCCATTCCATTCCATTCCATTCCATTCCATTCCATTCCATTCCATTCTACTGGTGTCCATTCCATTCCATTCCATTCCATTCCATTCCATTCCATTCCATTCCTTTCCATTCCATTGCATTCCATTGCATTCCATTCCATTCCATTCCATTCCATTCCATTCCACTCCACTCCACTCCACTCCACTCCATTCCACTCCACTCCACTCCGGTACATTCCATTCCATTCCATTCCATTCCATTCCATTCCATTCCATTCCGTGCTTCTCGGGTACATTCCGTTCCGTTCCATTCCATTCCATTCCATTCCATTCCGTTCCAGTGCACTCTACTCCACTCCACTCCACTCCACTCCACTCCGGTACATTCCATTCCATTCCATTCCATTCCATTTCCTTTCCCATTCCATTTCCATTCCCGTTCCATTTCCATTCCCGTTTCTTTTCCATTCCCGTTCCATTTCCATTCCAGTTCCATTACCATTCCCGTTCCATTTCCATTCCCGATCCATTTCCATTCCCGTTCCATTTCCATTCCCGTTTCATTTCCATTCCCGTTCCATTACCATTCCCGTTCCATTTCCGTTCCCGTTCCGTTTCCGTTCCCGTTCCATTTCCGTTCTCGTTCCGTTTCCGTTCCCGTTCCATTTCCATTCCGGTTCCATTTCCGTTCCCGTTCCATTTCCATTCCCGTTCCATTTCCATTCCCTTTCCATTTCCATTTCATTCCATTCCGTTCTGCTCGGGTACATTCCATTCCATTCCATTGCATTCCATTCCGTTCTGCTCCTGTCCATTCCATTCCATTCCAATCCGTTCCATTCCCTTCTACTCGGGTAGATTCCATTCCATTCCATTCCATTCCATTCCATTCCATTCCATTCCATTCTACTGATGTCCATTCCATTCCATTCCATTCCATTCCATTCCATTCCATTCCATTGCATTCCATTCCATTCCATTCCATTCCATTCCATTCCGTTCCGTTCTACTCGGTTACATTCCATTCAATTCCATTCCATTCCGTTCTACTCGGGTAAATTCCATTCCATTCCATTCCATTCCTTTCCATTCCATTGCATTCCATTGCATTGCAAGCACTCAATTCCATTCCATTCCATTCCATTCCATTCCATTCCATTCCGTTCCGTTCAACTCGGTTACATTCCATTCAATTACATTCCATTCCGTTCTACTCGGTTACATTCCATTCCATTCCATTCCATTCCATTCCATTCCAATCCATTCCATTCCATTCCATTCCGTTCTACTCGGGTACATTCCGTTCCATTCCATTCCATTCCATTCCATTCCTTTCCGTTCTACTTTGGTACATTCCATTCCATTCCATTCCATTCCATAGAATTCCATTCCATTCCATTCCATTCCATTCCATTCCATTCCATTCCATCGAATTCCATTCCATTCCATTCCATTCCATTCCATTCCATCCCATTCCATTCCATTCCATTCCATTCCGTTCTACTCGGGTTGATTCCATTCTATTCCATTCCATTCCTTTCGATCCCATTTGATTCCATTCGATTCCATTCAATTCCATTCGATTCCATTCCATTCCACTCCATTCCATTCCATTGAATTCCATTCCATTCCATTCCATTCCATTCCATTCCATTCCATTCCACTGAATTCCGTTCCATTCCATTCCATTCCGTTCCGTTCCGTTCCGTTCCGTTGCGTTCCGTTCCGTTCCGTTGTGTTCCGTTCCGTTCTACTCGGGTTGATTCCATTCCATTCCATTCCATTCCATTCCATTCCATTCCATTCCATTCCATTCCATGGAATTCCGTTCCATTCCATTCCATTCCGTTCCGTTCCGTCCCGTTCCGTTCCGTTCCGTTCCGTTGCGTTCCGTTCCGTTCTACTCGGGTTGATTCCATTCTATTCCATTCCATTCCATTCGATTCCATTCGATTCCATTCGATTCCACTCCATTCCATTCCATAGAATTCCATTCCATTCCATTCCATTCCATTGAATTCCATTCCATTCCATTCCATTCCATGGAATTCCATTCCACTCCATTCCATTCCATTGAATTCCATTCCATTCCATTCCATTCCATGGAATTCCAATCCATTCCATTCCATTCCATTCCATTCCATTCCATTCCATTCCATTCCATTCCATTCCATTCTATTGTTGTCCATTCCATTCCATTCCATTCCATTCCATTCCATTCCATTCCTTTCCATTCCATTGCATTCCATTGCATTCCATTCCATTCCATTCCATTCCATTCCATTCCATTCCACTCCACTCCACTCCACTCCACTCCACTCCATTCCACTCCACTCCACTCCGGTACATTCCATTCCATTCCATTCAATTCCATTCCATTCCATTTCCATTCCCATTCCATTTCCATTCCCGTTCCATTTCCATTCCCGTTTCTTTTCCATTCCCGTTCCATTTCCATTCCAGTTCCATTACCATTCCCGTTCCATTTCCATTCCCGATCCATTTCCATTCCCGTTCCTTTTCCATTCCCGTTCCATTTCCATTCCCGTTCCGTTACCATTCCCGTTCCATTTCCGTTCCCGTTCCGTTTCCGTTCCCGTTCCATTTCCGTTCTCGTTCCGTTTCCGTTCCCGTTCCATTTCCATTCCCGTTCCATTTCGGTTCCCGTTCCATTTCCATTCCCGTTCCATTTCCATTCCCTTTCCATTTCCATTTCATTCCATTCCGTTCTGCTCGGGTACATTCCATTCCATTCCACTGCATTCCATTCCGTTCTGCTCCTGTCCATTCCATTCCATTCCATTCCGTTCCATTCCGTTCTACTCGGGTAGATTCCATTCCATTCCATTCCATTCCATTCCATTCCATTCCATTCCATTCCATTCTACTGGTGTCCATTCCATTCCATTCCATTCCATTCCATTCCATTCCATTCCATTCCATTGCATTCCATTCCATTCCATTCCATTCCATTCCGTTCCGTTCCATTCCGTTCTGCTCCTGTCCATTCCATTCCATTCCAATCCGTTCCATTCCGTTCTACTCGGGTAGATTCCATTCCATTCCATTCCATTCCATTCCATTCCATTCCATTCCATTCCATTCCATTCCATTCCATTCTACTGGTGTCCATTCTATTCCATTCCATTCCATTCCATTCCATTCCATTCCATTCCATTCCATTCCATTCCATCCCATTCCATTCCATTCCATTCCATTCCGTTCTACTCGGGTTGATTCCATTCTATTCCATTCCATTCCATTCGATCCCATTTGATTCCATTCGATTCCATTCAATTCCATTCGATTCCATTCCATTCCACTCCATTCCATTCCATTGAATTCCATTCCATTCCATTCCATTCCATTCCATTGAATTCCATTCCATTCCATTCCATTCCATTGAATTCCATTCCATTCCATTCCATTCCATTGAATTCCATTCCATTCCATTCCATTCCATTCCATTCCATTCCATTCCATTCCATTCCATTCCATTCTACTGGTGTCCATTCCATTCCATTCCATTCCATTCCATTCCATTCCATTCCTTTCCATTCCATTGCATTCCATTGCATTCCATTCCATTCCATTCCATTCCATTCCATTCCACTCCACTCCACTCCACTCCACTCCATTCCACTCCACTCCACTCCGGTACATTCCATTCCATTCCATTCCATTCCATTCCATTCCATTCCATTCCGTGCTTCTCGGGTACATTCCGTTCCGTTCCATTCCATTCCATTCCATTCCATTCCGTTCCAGTGCACTCTACTCCACTCCACTCCACTCGACTCCACTCCGGTACATTCCATTCCATTCCATTCCATTCCATTTCCTTTCCCATTCCATTTCCATTCCCGTTCCATTTCCATTCCCGTTTCTTTTCCATTCCCGTTCCATTTCCATTCCAGTTCCATTACCATTCCCGTTCCATTTCCATTCCCGATCCATTTCCATTCCCGTTCCATTTCCATTCCCGTTTCATTTCCATTCCCGTTCCATTACCATTCCCGTTCCATTTCCGTTCCCGTTCCGTTTCCGTTCCCGTTCCATTTCCGTTCTCGTTCCGTTTCCGTTCCCGTTCCATTTCCATTCCCGTTCCATTTCCGTTCCCGTTCCATTTCCATTCCCGTTCCATTTCCATTCCCTTTCCATTTCCATTTCATTCCATTCCGTTCTGCTCGGGTACATTCCATTCCATTCCATTGCATTCCATTCCGTTCTGCTCCTGTCCATTCCATTCCATTCCAATCCGTTCCATTCCGTTCTACTCGGGTAGATTCCATTCCATTCCATTCCATTCCATTCCATTCCATTCCATTCCATTCCATTCCATTCTACTGGTGTCCATTCCATTCCATTCCATTCCATTCCATTCCATTCCATTCCATTCCATTGCAATCCATTCCATTCCATTCCATTCCATTCCATTCCGTTCCGTTCTACTCGGTTACATTCCATTCAATTCCATTCCATTCCGTTCTACTCGGGTAAATTCCATTCCATTCCATTCCATTCCTTTCCATTCCATTGCATTCCATTGCATTGCAAGCACTCAATTCCATTCCATTCCATTCCATTCCATTCCATTCCATTCCGTTCAGTTCAACTCGGTAACATTCCATTCAATTACATTCCATTCCGTTCTACTCGGTTACATTCCATTCCATTCCATTCCATTCCATTCCAATCCATTCCATTCCATTCCATTCCGTTCTACTCGGGTACATTCCGTTCCATTCCATTCCATTCCATTCCATTCCTTTCCGTTCTACTTTGGTACATTCCATTCCATTCCATTCCATTCCATAGAATTCCATTCCATTCCATTCCATTCCATTCCATTCCATTCCATCGAATTCCATTCCATTCCATTCCATTCCATTCCATTCCATCCCATTCCATTCCATTCCATTCCATTCCGTTCTACTCGGGTTGATTCCATTCTATTCCATTCCATTCCTTTCGATCCCATTTGATTCCATTCGATTCCATTCAATTCCATTCGATTCCATTCCATTCCACTCCATTCCATTCCATTGAATTCCATTCCATTCCATTCCATTCCATTCCATTCCATTCCATTCCACTGAATTCCGTTCCATTCCATTCCATTCCGTTCCGTTCCGTTCCGTTCCGTTGCGTTCCGTTCCGTTCCGTTGTGTTCCGTTCTGTTCTACTCGGGTTGATTCCATTCTATTCCATTCCATTCCAATCCATTCCGTTCCATTCCATTGAATTCCATTCCATTCCATTCCATTCCATTCCATTCCATTCCATTCCATTCCATGGAATTCCGTTCCATTCCATTCCATTCCGTTCCGTTCCGTCCCGTTCCGTTCCGTTCCGTTCCGTTGCGTTCCGTTCCGTTCTACTCGGGTTGATTCCATTCTATTCCATTCCATTCCATTCGATTCCATTCGATTCCATTCGATTCCACTCCATTCCATTCCATAGAATTCCATTCCATTCCATTCCATTCCATTGAATTCCATTCCATTCCATTCCATTCCATTGAATTCCATTCCATTCCATTCCATTCCATTCCATTCCATTCCATTCCATTCCATTCCATTCCATTCCATTCTATTGTTGTCCATTCCATTCCATTCCATTCCATTCCATTCCATTCCATTCCTTTCCATTCCATTGCATTCCATTGCATTCCATTCCATTCCATTCCATTCCATTCCATTCCATTCCATTCCACTCCACTCCACTCCACTCCACTCCACTCCACTCCATTCCACTCCACTCCACTCCGGTACATTCCATTCCATTCCATTCAATTCCATTCCATTCCATTTCCATTCCCATTCCATTTCCATTCCCGTTCCATTTCCATTCCCGTTTCTTTTCCATTCCCGTTCCATTTCCATTCCAGTTCCATTACCATTCCCGTTCCATTTCCATTCCCGATCCATTTCCATTCCCGTTCCTTTTCCATTCCCGTTCCATTTCCATTCCCGTTCCGTTACCATTCCCGTTCCATTTCCGTTCCCGTTCCGTTTCCGTTCCCGTTCCATTTCCGTTCTCGTTCCGTTTCCATTTCATTCCATTCCGTTCTGCTCGGGTACATTCCATTCCATTCCATTGCATTCCATTCCGTTCTGCTCCTGTCCATTCCATTCCATTCCATTCCGTTCCATTCCGTTCTACTCGGGTAGATTCCATTCCATTCCATTCCATTCCATTCCATTCCATTCCATTCCATTCCATTCTACTGGTGTCCATTCCATTCCATTCCATTCCATTCCATTCCATTCCATTCCATTCCATTGCATTCCATTCCATTCCATTCCATTCCATTCCGTTCCGTTCCATTCCGTTCTGCTCCTGTCCATTCCATTCCATTCCAATCCGTTCCATTCCGTTCTACTCGGGTAGATTCCATTCCATTCCATTCCATTCCATTCCATTCCATTCCATTCCATTCCATTCCATTCTACTGGTGTCCATTCTATTCCATTCCATTCCATTCCATTCCATTCCATTCCATTCCATTCCATTCCATTCCATTCCATTGCATTCCATTCCATTCCATTCCATTCCGTTCCGTTCTACTCGGTTACATTCCATTCAATTCCATTCCATTCCGTTCTACTCGGGTAGATTCCATTCCATTCCATTCCATTCCTTTCCATTCCATTGCATTCCATTGCATTGCATTGCACTCAATTCCATTCCATTCCATTCCATTCCTTTCCATTCCATTCCATTCCATTCCGTTCCGTTCAACTCGGTTACATTCCATTCAATTACATTCCATTCCGTTCTACTCGGTTACATTCCATTCCATTCCATTCCATTCCAATCCATTCCATTCCATTCCATTCCGTTCTACTCGGGTACATTCCATTCCATTCCATTCCATTCCATTCCATTCCATTCCATTCCTTTCCGTTCTACTTTGGTACATTCCATTCCATTCCATTCCATTCCATTCCATTCCATTCCATTCCATTCCATTCCATTCCATTCCATTCCGTTCTACTCAGGTTGATTCCATTCTATTCCATTCCATTCCATTCCATTCCATTCCATTCCATTCCATTCCATTCGATTCCATTCCATTCCATTCCATTGAATTCCATTCCATTCCATTCCATTCCATGGAATTCCATTCCATTCCATTCCATTCCATTCCATTCCATTCCATTCCATTGAATTCCATTCCATTCCATTCCATTCCATTCCATTGAATTCCATTCCGTTCCATTCCATTCCATTGAATTCCATTCCATTCCATTCCATTCCATTCCATTCCATTGAATTCCATTCCATTCCATTCCATTCCATTCCATTCCATCCCATTCCATTCCATTCCATTAAATTCCTTTCTACTCGGGTTGATTCCATTCTATTCCATTCCATTCCATTCGATCCCATTTGATTCCATTCGATTCCATTCAATTCCATTCGATTCCATTCCATTCCACTCCATTCCATTCCATTGAATTCCATTCCATTCCATTCCATTCCATTCCATTCCATTCCATGGAATTCCATTCCATTCCATTCCATTCCATTCCATAGAATTCCATTCCATTCCATTCCATTCCACTGAATTCCGTTCCATTCCATTCCATTCCATTCCGTTCCGTTCCGTTCCGTTCTGTTGCATTCCGTTCCGTTCCGTTGTGTTCCGTTCCGTTCTACTCGGGTTGATTCCATTCTATTCCATTCCATTCCAATCCATTCCGTTCCATTCCATTGAATTCCATTCCATTCCATTCCATTCCATTCCATTCCATTCCATTCCATTCCATGGAATTCCATGGAATTCCATTCCATTCCATTCCATACCATTCCATTGAATTCCATTCCATTCCATTCCATTCCATGGAATTCCGTTCCATTCCATTCCATTCCGTTCCTTTCCGTCCCGTTCCGTTCCGTTCCGTTCCGTTGCGTTCCGTTCCGTTCTACTCGGGTTGATTCCATTCTATTCCATTCCATTCCATTCGATTCCATTCGATTCCATTCGATTCCACTCCATTCCATTCCATTCCATTCCATTCCATTCCATTCCATTCCATTCCATGGAATTCCATTCCATTCCATTCCATTCCATGGAATTCCATTCCATTCCATTCCATTCCATTCCATTCCATTCCATTCCATTCCATAGAATTCCATTCCATTCCATTCCATTCCATGGAATTCCGTTCCATTCCATTCCATTCCGTTCCGTTCCGTCCCGTTCCGTTCCGTTCCGTTCCGTTGCGTTCCGTTCCGTTCTACTCGGGTTGATTCCATTCTATTCCATTCCATTCCATTCGATTCCATTCGATTCCATTCGATTCCACTCCATTCCATTCCATAGAATTCCATTCCATTCCATTCCATTCCATTGAATTCCATTCCATTCCATTCCATTCCATTGAATTCCATTCCATTCCATTCCATTCCATTGAATTCCATTCCATTCCATTCCATTCCATTCCATTCCATTCCATTCCATTCTACTGGTGTCCATTCCATTCCATTCCATTCCATTCCATTCCTTTCCATTCCATTGCATTCCATTGCATTCCATTCCATTCCATTCCATTCCATACCATTCCATTCCATTCCACTCCACTCCACTCCACTCCACTCTATTCCACTCCACTCCACTCCGGTACATTCCATTCCATTCCATTCCATTCCATTCCATTCCATTCCATTCCGTGCTTCTCGGGTACATTCCGTTCCGTTCCATTCCATTCCATTCCATTCCATTCCGTTCCAGTGCACTCTACTCCACTCCACTCCACTCCACTCCACTCCGGTACATTCCATTCCATTCCATTCCATTCCATTCCATTCCATTTCCATTCCCATTCCATTTCCATTCCCGTTCCATTTCCATTCCCGTTTCTTTTCCATTCCCGTTCCATTTCCATTCCAGTTCCATTACCATTCCCGTTCCATTTCCATTCCCGATCCATTTCCATTCCCGTTCCATTTCCATTCTCGTTCCATTTCCATTCCCGTTCCATTACCATTCCCGTTCCATTTCCGTTCCCGTTCCGTTTCCGTTCCCGTTCCATTTCCGTTCTCGTTCCGTTTCCGTTCCCGTTCCATTTCCATTCCCGTTCCATTTCCGTTCCCGTTCCGTTTCCGTTCCCGTTCCATTTCCGTTCTCGTTCCGTTTCCTTTCCCGTTCCATTTCCATTCCCGTTCCATTTCCGTTCCCGTTCCATTTCCATTCCCGTTCCATTTCCATTCCCTTTCCATTTCCATTTCATTCCATTCCGTTCTGCTCGGGTACATTCCATTCCATTCCATTGCATTCCATTCCGTTCTGCTCCTGTCCATTCCATTCCATTCCACTCCGTTCCATTCCGTTCTACTCGGGTAGATTCCATTCCATTCCATTCCATTCCATTCCATTCCATTCCATTCCATTCCATTCAACTGGTGTCCATTCCATTCCATTCCATTCCATTCCATTCCATTCCATTCCATTCCATTCCATTCCATTGCATTCCATTCCATTCCATTCCATTCCGTTCCGTTCTACTCGGTTACATTCCATTCAATTCCATTCCATTCCGTTCTACTCGGGTAGATTCCATTCCATTCAATTCCATTCCTTTCCATTCCATTGCATTCCATTGCATTGCATTGCACTCAATTCCATTCCATTCCATTCCATTCCATTCCATTCCATTCCGTTCCGTTCAACTCGGTTACATTCCATTCAATTACATTCCATTCCGTTCTACTCGGTTACATTCCATTCCATTCCATTCCATTCCATTCCAATCCATTCCATTCCATTCCATTCCGTTCTACTCGGGTACATTCCATTCCATTCCATTCCATTCCATTCCATTCTATTCCATTCCATTCCGTTCTACTTTGGTACATTCCATTCCATTCCATTCCATTCCATTCCATTACATTCCATTCCATTCCATTCCGTTCTACTCAGGTTGATTCCATTCTATTCCATTCCATTCCATTCCATTCCATTCCATTCCATTCCATTCCATTCCATTCCTTTCCATTCCATTGCATTCCATTGCATTCCATTCCATTCCATTCCATTCCATTCCATTCCATTCCACTCCACTCCACTCCACTCCACTCCATTCCACTCCACTCCACTCCGGTACATTCCATTCCATTCCATTCCATTCCATTCCATTCCATTCCGTGCTTCTCGGGTACATTCCGTTCCGTTCCATTCCATTCCATTCCATTCCATTCCGTTCCAGTGCACTCTACTCCACTCCACTCCACTCCACTCCACTCCGGTACATTCCATTCCATTCCATTCCATTCCATTCCATTCCATTCCATTCCATTTCCATTCCCATTCCATTTCCATTCCCGTTCCATTTCCATTCCCGTTTCTTTTCCATTCCCGTTCCATTTCCATTCCAGTTCCATTACCATTCCCGTTCCATTTCCATTCCCGATCCATTTCCATTCCCGTTCCATTTCCATTCCCGTTCCATTTCCATTCCCGTTCCATTACCATTCCCGTTCCATTTCCGTTCCCGTTCCATTTCCATTCCCGTTCCATTTCCATTCCCTTTCCATTTCCATTTCATTCCATTCCGTTCTGCTCGGGTACATTCCATTCCATTCCATTGCATTCCATTCCGTTCTGCTCCTGTCCATTCCATTCCATTCCATTCCGTTCCATTCCATTCTACTCGGGTAGATTCCATTCCATTCCATTCCATTCCATTCCATTCCATTCCATTCAACTGGTGTCCATTCCATTCCATTCCATTCCATTCCATTCCATTCCATTCCATTCCATTGCATTCCATTCCATTCCATTCCATTCCGTTCCGTTCTACTCGGTTACATTCCATTCAATTCCATTCCATTCCGTTCTACTCGGATAGATTCCATTCCATTCAATTCCATTCCTTTCCATTCCATTGCATTCCATTGCATTGCATTGCACTCAATTCCATTCCATTCCATTCCATTCCATTCCATTCCATTCCATTCCATTCCGTTCCGTTCAACTCGGTTACATTCCATTCAATTCCATTCCATTCCATTCCATTCCATTCCATTCCATTCCATTCCATTCCATTCCGTTCTACTTTGGTACATTCCATTCCATTCCATTCCATTCCATTCCATTCCATTCCATTCCATTCCATTCCGTTCTACTCAGGTTGATTCCATTCTATTCCATTCCATTCCATTCCATTCCATTCCATTCCATTCCATTCGATTCCATTCCATTCCATTCCATAGAATTCCATTCCATTCCATTCCATTCCATGGAATTCCATTCCATTCCATTCCATTCCATTCCATTCCATGGAATTCCATTCCATTCCATTCCATTCCATTCCATTCCATTGAATTCCATTCCATTCCATTCCATTCCATTCCATTGAATTCCATTCCGTTCCATTCCATTCCATGGAATTCCATTCCATTCCATTCCATTCCATTCCATTCCATTCCATTCCATTCCATTCCATTGAATTCCATTCCATTCCATTCCATTCCATTCCATTCCATCCTATTCCATTCCATTCCATTCCATTCCGTTCTACTCGGGTTGATTCCATTCTATTCCATTCCATTCCATTCGATCCCATTTGATTCCATTCGATTCCATTCAATTCCATTCGATTCCATTCCATTCCACTCCATTCCATTCCATTGAATTCCATTCCATTCCATTCCATTCCATTCCATTGAATTCCATTCCATTCCATTCCATTCCATTGAATTCCATTCCATTCCATTCCATTCCATTGAATTCCATTCCATTCCATTCCATTCCATTCCATTCCATTCCATTCCATTCCATTCTACTGGTGTCCATTCCATTCCATTCCATTCCATTCCATTCCATTCCATTCCTTTCCATTCCATTGCATTCCATTGCATTCCATTCCATTCCATTCCATTCCATTCCATTCCATTCCATTCCACTCCACTCCACTCCACTCCACTCCATTCCACTCCACTCCACTCCGGTACATTCCATTCCATTCCATTCCATTCCATTCCATTCCATTCCATTCCATTCCGTGCTTCTCGGGTACATTCCGTTCCGTTCCATTCCATTCCATTCCATTCCATTCCGTTCCAGTGCACTCTACTCCACTCCACTCCACTCCACTCCACTCCGGTACATTCCATTCCATTCCATTCCATTCCATTCCATTCCATTCCATTTCCATTCCCATTCCATTTCCATTCCCGTTCCATTTCCATTCCCGTTTCTTTTCCATTCCCGTTCCATTTCCATTCCAGTTCCATTACCATTCCCGTTCCATTTCCATTCCCGATCCATTTCCATTCCCGTTCCATTTCCATTCTCGTTCCATTTCCATTCCCGTTCCATTACCATTCCCGTTCCATTTCCGTTCCCGTTCCGTTTCCGTTCCCGTTCCATTTCCGTTCTCGTTCCGTTTCCGTTCCCGTTCCATTTCCATTCCCGTTCCATTTCCGTTCCCGTTCCGTTTCCGTTCCCGTTCCATTTCCGTTCTCGTTCCGTTTCCTTTCCCGTTTCATTTCCATTCCCGTTCCATTTCCGTTCCCGTTCCATTTCCATTCCCGTTCCATTTCCATTCCCTTTCCATTTCCATTTCATTCCATTCCGTTCTGCTCGGGTACATTCCATTCCATTCCATTGAATTCCATTCCGTTCTGCTCCTGTCCATTCCATTCCATTCCACTCCGTTCCATTCCGTTCTACTCGGGCAGATTCCATTCCATTCCATTCCATTCCATTCCATTCCATTCCATTCCATTCAACTGGTGTCCATTCCATTCCATTCCATTCCATTCCATTCCATTCCATTCCATTGCATTCCATTCCATTCCATTCCATTCCGTTCCGTTCTACTCGGTTACATTCCATTCAATTCCATTCCATTCCGTTCTACTCGGATAGATTCCATTCCATTCAATTCCATTCCTTTCCATTCCATTGCATTCCATTGCATTGCATTGCACTCAATTCCATTCCATTCCATTCCATTCCATTCCATTCCATTCCATTCCGTTCCGTTCAACTCGGTTACATTCCATTCAATTACATTCCATTCCGTTCTACTCGGTTACATTCCATTCCATTCCATTCCATTCCATTCCAATCCATTCCATTCCATTCCATTCCGTTCTACTCGGGTACATTCCATTCCATTCCATTCCATTCCATTCCATTCCATTCCATTCTATTCCATTCCATTCCGTTCTACTTTGGTACATTCCATTCCATTACATTCCATTCCATTCCATTCCATTCCATTACATTCCATTCCATTCCATTCCATTCTACTCAGGTTGATTCCATTCTATTCCATTCCATTCCATTCCATTCCATTCCATTCCATTCCATTCCATTCCATTCCATTCCTTTCCATTCCATTGCATTCCATTGCATTCAATTCCATTCCATTCCATTCCATTCCATTCCATTCCATTCCACTCCACTCCACTCCACTCCACTCCATTCCACTCCACTCCACTCCGGTACATTCCATTCCATTCCATTCCATTCCATTCCATTCCATTCCATTCCATTCCGTGCTTCTCGGGTACATTCCGTTCCGTTCCATTCCATTCCATTCCATTCCATTCCGTTCCAGTGCACTCTACTCCACTCCACTCCACTCCACTCCACTCCGGTACATTCCATTCCATTCCATTCCATTCCATTCCATTCCATTCCATTTCCATTCCCATTCCATTTCCATTCCCGTTCCATTTCCATTCCCGTTTCTTTTCCATTCCCGTTCCATTTCCATTCCAGTTCCATTACCATTCCCGTTCCATTTCCATTCCCGATCCATTTCCATTCCCGTTCCATTTCCATTCCCGTTCCATTTCCATTCCCGTTCCATTACCATTCCCGTTCCATTTCCGTTCCCGTTCCATTTCCATTCCCGTTCCATTTGCATTCCCTTTCCATTTCCATTTCATTCCATTCCGTTCTGCTCGGGTACATTCCATTCCATTCCATTGCATTCCATTCCGTTCTGCTCCTGTCCATTCCATTCCATTCCATTCCGTTCCATTCCGTTCTACTCGGGTAGATTCCATTCCATTCCATTCCATTCCATTCCATTCCATTCCATTCCATTCCATTCAACTGGTGTCCATTCCATTCCATTCCATTCCATTCCATTCCATTCCATTCCATTCCATTGCATTCCATTCCATTCCATTCCATTCCGTTCCGTTCTACTCGGTTACATTCCATTCAATTCCATTCCATTCCGTTCTACTCGGATAGATTCCATTCCATTCAATTCCATTCCTTTCCGTTCCATTGCATTCCATTGCATTGCATTGCACTCAATTCCATTCCATTCCATTCCATTCCATTCCATTCCATTCCATTCCATTCCATTCCATTCCATTCCGTTCCGTTCAACTCGGTTACATTCCATTCAATTACATTCCATTCCATTCCATTCCATTCCATTCCATTCCATTCCATTCCATTCCATTCCGTTCTACTTTGGTACATTCCATTCCATTCCATTCCATTCCATTCCATTCCATTCCATTCCATTCCATTCCGTTCTACTCAGGTTGATTCCATTCTATTCCATTCCATTCCGTTCCATTCCATTCCATTGAATTCCATTCCATTCCATTCCATTCCATTCCATTCCATTCCATTCCATTCCATTCCATTCCATTGAATTCCATTCCATTCCATTCCATTCCATTCCATCCCATTCCATTCCATTCCATTCCATTCCGTTCTACTCGGGTTGATTCCATTCTATTCCATTCCATTCCATTCGATCCCATTTGATTCCATTCGATTCCATTCAATTCCATTCGATTCCATTCCATTCCACTCCATTCCATTCCATTGAATTCCATTCCATTCCATTCCATTCCATTCCATTGAATTCCATTCCATTCCATTCCATTCCATTGAATTCCATTGAATTCCATTCCATTCCATTCCATTCCATTCCATTCCATTCCATTCCATTCCATTCCATTCCATTCCATTCTACTGGTGTCCATTCCATTCCATTCCATTCCATTCCATTCCATTCCTTTCCATTCCATTGCATTCCATTGCATTCCATTCCATTCCATTCCATTCCATTCCATTCCACTCCACTCCACTCCACTCCACTCCATTCCACTCCACTCCACTCCGGTACATTCCATTCCATTCCATTCCATTCCATTCCATTCCATTCCATTCCGTGCTTCTCGGGTACATTCCGTTCCGTTCCATTCCATTCCATTCCATTCCATTCCGTTCCAGTGCACTCTACTCCACTCCACTCCACTCCACTCCACTCCGGTACATTCCATTCCATTCCATTCCATTCCATTTCCTTTCCCATTCCATTTCCATTCCCGTTCCATTTCCATTCCCGTTTCTTTTCCATTCCCGTTCCATTTCCATTCCAGTTCCATTACCATTCCCGTTCCATTTCCATTCCCGATCCATTTCCATTCCCGTTCCATTTCCATTCCCGTTTCATTTCCATTCCCGTTCCATTACCATTCCCGTTCCATTTCCGTTCCCGTTCCGTTTCCGTTCCCGTTCCATTTCCGTTCTCGTTCCGTTTCCGTTCCCGTTCCATTTCCATTCCCGTTCCATTTCCGTTCCCGTTCCATTTCCGTTCCCGTTCCATTTCCATTCCCTTTCCATTTCCATTCCCTTTCCATTTCCATTTCATTCCATTCCGTTCTGCTCGGGTACATTCCATTCCATTCCATTGCATTCCATTCCGTTCTGCTCCTGTCCATTCCATTCCATTCCAATCCGTTCCATTCCGTTCTACTCGGGTAGATTCCATTCCATTCCATTCCATTCCATTCCATTCCATTCCATTCCATTCTACTGGTGTCCATTCCATTCCATTCCATTCCATTCCATTCCATTCCATTCCATTCCATTGCATTCCATTCCATTCCATTCCATTCCATTCCATTCCGTTCCGTTCTACTCGGTTACATTCCATTCAATTCCATTCCATTCCGTTCTACTCGGGTAAATTCCATTCCATTCCATTCCATTCCTTTCCATTCCATTGCATTCCATTGCATTGCAAGCACTCAATTCCATTCCATTCCATTCCATTCCATTCCATTCCATTCCGTTCCGTTCAACTCGGTTACATTCCATTCAATTACATTCCATTCCGTTCTACTCGGTTACATTCCATTCCATTCCATTCCATTCCATTCCAATCCATTCCATTACATTCCATTCCGTTCTACTCGGGTACATTCCGTTCCATTCCATTCCATTCCATTCCATTCCTTTCCGTTCTACTTTGGTACATTCCATTCCATTCCATTCCATTCCATAGAATTCCATTCCATTCCATTCCATTCCATTCCATTCCATTCCATTCCATCGAATTCCATTCCATTCCATTCCATTCCATTCCATTCCATCCCATTCCATTCCATTCCATTCCATTCCGTTCTACTCGGGTTGATTCCATTCTATTCCATTCCATTCCTTTCGATCCCATTTGATTCCATTCGATTCCATTCAATTCCATTCGATTCCATTCCATTCCACTCCATTCCATTCCATTGAATTCCATTCCATTCCATTCCATTCCATTCCATTCCATTCCATTCCACTGAATTCCGTTCCATTCCATTCCATTCCGTTCCGTTCCGTTCCGTTCCGTTGCGTTCCGTTCCGTTCCGTTGTGTTCCGTTCCGTTCTACTCGGGTTGATTCCATTCTATTCCATTCCATTCCAATCCATTCCGTTCCATTCCATTGAATTCCATTCCATTCCATTCCATTCCATTCCATTCCATTCCATGGAATTCCGTTCCATTCCATTCCATTCCGTTCCGTTCCGTCCCGTTCCGTTCCGTTCCGTTCCGTTGCGTTCCGTTCCGTTCTACTCGGGTTGATTCCATTCTATTCCATTCCATTCCATTCGATTCCATTCGATTCCATTCGATTCCACTCCATTCCATTCCATAGAATTCCATTCCATTCCATTCCATTCCATTCCATTGAATTCCATTCCATTCCATTCCATTCCATTGAATTCCATTCCATTCCATTCCATTCCATTCCATTCCATTCCATTCCATTCCATTCCATTCCATTCCATTCCATTCCATTCCATTCTATTGTTGTCCATTCCATTCCATTCCATTCCATTCCATTCCATTCCATTCCATTCCTTTCCATTCCATTGCATTCCATTCCATTCCATTCCATTCCATTCCATTCCATTCCACTCCACTCCACTCCACTCCACTCCACTCCATTCCACTCCACTCCACTCCGGTACATTCCATTCCATTCCATTCAATTCCATTCCATTCCATTTCCATTCCCATTCCATTTCCATTCCCGTTCCATTTCCATTCCCGTTTCTTTTCCATTCCCGTTCCATTTCCATTCCAGTTCCATTACCATTCCCGTTCCATTTCCATTCCCGATCCATTTCCATTCCCGTTCCTTTTCCATTCCCGTTCCATTTCCATTCCCGTTCCGTTACCATTCCCGTTCCATTTCCGTTCCCGTTCCGTTTCCGTTCCCGTTCCATTTCCGTTCTCGTTCCGTTTCCGTTCCCGTTCCATTTCCATTCCCGTTCCATTTCGGTTCCCGTTCCATTTCCATTCCCGTTCCATTTCCATTCCCTTTCCATTTCCATTTCATTCCATTCCGTTCTGCTCGGGTACATTCCATTCCATTCCATTGCATTCCATTCCGTTCTGCTCCTGTCCATTCCATTCCATTCCATTCCGTTCCATTCCGTTCTACTCGGGTAGATTCCATTCCATTCCATTCCATTCCATTCCATTCCATTCCATTCCATTCCATTCCATTCTACTGGTGTCCATTCCATTCCATTCCATTCCATTCCATTCCATTCCATTCCATTGCATTCCATTCCATTCCAATGCATTCCATTCCATTCCATTCCATTCCGTTCTGCTCCTGTCCATTCCATTCCATTCCAATCCGTTCCATTCCGTTCTACTCGGGTAGATTCCATTCCATTCCATTCCATTCCATTCCATTCCATTCCATTGAATTCCATTCCATTCCATTCCATTCCATTGAATTCCATTCCATTCCATTCCATTCCATTGAATTCCATTCCATTCCATTCCATTCCATTCCATTCCATTCCATTCCATTCCATTCCATTCCATTCTACTGGTGTCCATTCCATTCCATTCCATTCCATTCCATTCCATTCCTTTCCATTCCATTGCATTCCATTGCATTCCATTCCATTCCATTCCATTCCATTCCATTCCATTCCACTCCACTCCACTCCACTCCACTCCATTCC
Source organism: Gorilla gorilla gorilla (assembly GCF_029281585.2). NCBI lineage: Eukaryota > Metazoa > Chordata > Mammalia > Primates > Hominidae > Gorilla > Gorilla gorilla. The sequence goes on along the minus strand of NC_073240.2, from coordinate 11,480,343 downwards.
ACTCCACTCCACTCCGGTACATTCCATTCCATTCCATTCCATTCCATTCCATTCCATTCCATTCCGTGCTTCTCGGGTACATTCCGTTCCGTTCCATTCCATTCCATTCCATTCCATTCCGTTCCAGTGCACTCTACTCCACTCCACTCCACTCGACTCCACTCCGGTACATTCCATTCCATTCCATTCCATTCCATTTCCTTTCCCATTCCATTTCCATTCCCGTTCCATTTCCATTCCCGTTTCTTTTCCATTCCCGTTCCATTTCCATTCCAGTTCCATTACCATTCCCGTTCCATTTCCATTCCCGATCCATTTCCATTCCCGTTCCATTTCCATTCCCGTTTCATTTCCATTCCCGTTCCATTACCATTCCCGTTCCATTTCCGTTCCCGTTCCGTTTCCGTTCCCGTTCCATTTCCGTTCTCGTTCCGTTTCTGTTCCCGTTCCATTTCCATTCCCGTTCCATTTCTGTTCCCGTTCCATTTCCATTCCCGTTCCATTTCCATTCCCTTTCCATTTCCATTTCATTCCATTCCGTTCTGCTCGGGTACATTCCATTCCATTCCATTGCATTCCATTCCGTTCTGCTCCTGTCCATTCCATTCCATTCCTTTCCGTTCCATTCCGTTCTACTCGGGTAGATTCCATTCCATTCCATTCCATTCCATTCCATTCCATTCCATTCCATTCTACTGGTGTCCATTCCATTCCATTCCATTCCATTCCATTCCATTGCATTCCATTCCATTCCATTCCATTCCATTCCATTCCGTTCCGTTCTACTCGGTTACATTCCATTCAATTCCATTCCATTCCGTTCTACTCGGGTAAATTCCATTCCATTCCATTCCATTCCTTTCCATTCCATTGCATTCCATTGCATTGCAAGCACTCAATTCCATTCCATTCCATTCCATTCCATTCCATTCCATTCCGTTCCGTTCAACTCGGTTACATTCCATTCAATTACATTCCATTCCGTTCTACTCGGTTACATTCCATTCCATTCCATTCCATTCCATTCCAATCCATTCCATTCCATTCCATTCCGTTCTACTCGGGTACATTCCGTTCCATTCCATTCCATTCCATTCCATTCCTTTCCGTTCTACTTTGGTACATTCCATTCCATTCCATTCCATTCCATAGAATTCCATTCCATTCCATTCCATTCCATTCCGTTCCATTCCATCGAATTCCATTCCATTCCATTCCGTTCCATTCCATTCCATCCCATTCCATTCCATTCCATTCCATTCCGTTCTACTCGGGTTGATTCCATTCTATTCCATTCCATTCCTTTCGATCCCATTTGATTCCATTCGATTCCATTCAATTCCATTCGATTCCATTCCATTCCACTCCATTCCATTCCATTGAATTCCATTCCATTCCATTCCATTCCATTCCATTCCATTCCATTCCACTGAATTCCGTTCCATTCCATTCCATTCCGTTCCGTTCCGTTCCGTTCCGTTGCGTTCCGTTCCGTTCCGTTGTGTTCCGTTCCGTTCTACTCGGGTTGATTCCATTCTATTCCATTCCATTCCAATCCATTCCGTTCCATTCCATTGAATTCCATTCCATTCCATTCCATTCCATTCCATTCCATTCCATTCCATTCCATGGAATTCCGTTCCATTCCATTCCATTCCGTTCCGTTCCGTCCCGTTCCGTTCCGTTCCGTTACGTTGCGTTCCGTTCCGTTCTACTCGGGTTGATTCCATTCTATTCCATTCCATTCCATTCGATTCCATTCGATTCCATTCGATTCCACTCCATTCCATTCCATAGAATTCCATTCCATTCCATTCCATTCCATTGAATTCCATTCCATTCCATTCCATTCCATTGAATTCCATTCCATTCCATTCCATTCCATTGAATTCCATTCCATTCCATTCCATTCCATTCCATTCCATTCCATTCCATTCCATTCCATTCCATTCCATTCCATTCTATTGTTGTCCATTCCATTCCATTCCATTCCATTCCATTCCATTCCATTCCATTCCTTTCCATTCCATTGCATTCCATTCCATTCCATTCCATTCCATTCCATTCCATTCCATTCCATTCCATTCCATTCCATTCCACTCCACTCCACTCCACTCCACTCCACTCCATTCCACTCCACTCCACTCCGGTACATTCCATTCCATTCCATTCAATTCCATTCCATTCCATTTCCATTCCCATTCCATTTCCATTCCCGTTCCATTTCCATTCCCGTTTCTTTTCCATTCCCGTTCCATTTCCATTCCAGTTCCATTACCATTCCCGTTCCATTTCCATTCCCGATCCATTTCCATTCCCGTTCCTTTTCCATTCCCGTTCCATTTCCATTCCCGTTCCGTTACCTTTCCCGTTCCATTTCCGTTCCCGTTCCGTTTCCGTTCCCGTTCCATTTCCGTTCTCGTTCCGTTTCCGTTCCCGTTCCATTTCCATTCCCGTTCCATTTCGGTTCCCGTTCCATTTCCATTCCCGTTCCATTTCCATTCCCTTTCCATTTCCATTTCATTCCATTCCGTTCTGCTCGGGTACATTCCATTCCATTCCATTGCATTCCATTCCGTTCTGCTCCTGTCCATTCCATTCCATTCCATTCCGTTCCATTCCGTTCTACTCGGGTAGATTCCATTCCATTCCATTCCATTCCATTCTACTGGTGTCCATTCCATTCCATTCCATTCCATTCCATTCCATTCCATTCCATTCCATTGCATTCCATTCCATTCCATTCCATTCCATTCCGTTCCGTTCCATTCCGTTCTGCTCCTGTCCATTCCATTCCATTCCAATCCGTTCCATTCCGTTCTACTCGGGTAGATTCCATTCCATTCCATTCCATTCCATTCCATTCCATTCCATTCCATTCCATTCCATTAAATTCCATTCTACTGGTGTCCATTCTATTCCATTCCATTCCATTCCATTCCATTCCATTCCATTCCATTCCATTCCATTCCATTCCATTCCATTGCATTCCATTCCATTCCATTCCATTCCGTTCCGTTCTACTCGGTTACATTCCATTCAATTCCATTCCATTCCGTTCTACTCGGGTAGATTCCATTCCATTCCATTCCATTCCTTTCCATTCCATTGCATTCCATTGCATTGCATTGCACTCAATTCCATTCCATTCCATTCCATTCCTTTCCATTCCATTCCATTCCATTCCGTTCCGTTCAACTCGGTTACATTCCATTCAATTACATTCCATTCCGTTCTACTCGGTTACATTCCATTCCATTCCATTCCATTCCAATCCATTCCATTCCATTCCATTCCGTTCTACTCGGGTACATTCCGTTCCATTCCATTCCATTCCATTCCATTCCATTCCATTCCATTCCATTCCTTTCCGTTCTACTTTGGTACATTCCATTCCATTCCATTCCATTCCATTCCATTCCATTCCATTCCATTCCATTCCGTTCTACTCAGGTTGATTCCATTCTATTCCATTCCATTCCATTCCATTCCATTCCATTCCATTCCATTCGATTCCATTCCATTCCATTCCATTGAATTCCATTCCATTCCATTCCATTCCATGGAATTCCATTCCATTCCATTCCATTCCATTCCATTCCATTCCATTCCATTCCATTGAATTCCATTCCATTCCATTCCATTCCATTCCATTGAATTCCATTCCGTTCCATTCCATTCCATTGAATTCCATTCCATTCCATTCCATTCCATTCCATTCCATTGAATTCCATTCCATTCCATTCCATTCCATTCCATTCCATTCCAATCCATTCCATTCCATTCCATTCCGTTCTACTCGGGTACATTCCGTTCCATTCCATTCCATTCCATTCCATTCCATTCCATTCCATTCCTTTCCGTTCTACTTTGGTACATTCCATTCCATTCCATTCCATTCCATTCCATTCCATTCCATTCCATTCCATTCCGTTCTACTCAGGTTGATTCCATTCTATTCCATTCCATTCCATTCCATTCCATTCCATTCCATTCCATTCGATTCCATTCCATTCCATTCCATTGAATTCCATTCCATTCCATTCCATTCCATGGAATTCCGTTCCATTCCATTCCATTCCGTTCCTTTCCGTCCCGTTCCGTTCCGTTCCGTTCCGTTGCGTTCCGTTCCGTTCTACTCGGGTTGATTCCATTCTATTCCATTCCATTCCATTCGATTCCATTCGATTCCATTCGATTCCACTCCATTCCATTCCATTCCATTCCATTCCATTCCATTCCATTCCATTCCATAGAATTCCATTCCATTCCATTCCATTCCATGGAATTCCATTCCATTCCATTCCATTCCATTCCATTCCATTCCATTCCATTCCATTGAATTCCATTCCATTCCATTCCATTCCATGGAATTCCGTTCCATTCCATTCCATTCCGTTCCGTTCCGTCCCGTTCCGTTCCGTTCCGTTCCGTTGCTTTCCGTTCCGTTCTACTCGGGTTGATTCCATTCTATTCCATTCCATTCCATTCGATTCCATTCGATTCCATTCGATTCCACTCCATTCCATTCCATAGAATTCCATTCCATTCCATTCCATTCCATTGAATTCCATTCCATTCCATTCCATTGAATTCCATTCCATTCCATTCCATTCCATTGAATTCCATTCCATTCCATTCCATTCCATTCCATTCCATTCCATTCCATTCCATTCTACTGGTGTCCATTCCATTCCATTCCATTCCATTCCATTCCTTTCCATTCCATTGCATTCCGTTGCATTCCATTCCATTCCATTCCATTCCATTCCATTCCATTCCATTCCATTCCACTCCACTCCACTCCACTCCACTCCATTCCACTCCACTCCACTCCGGTACATTCCATTCCATTCCATTCCATTCCATTCCATTCCATTCCGTGCTTCTCGGGTACATTCCGTTCCGTTCCATTCCATTCCATTCCATTCCATTCCGTTCCAGTGCACTCTACTCCACTCCACTCCACTCCACTCCACTCCGGTACATTCCATTCCATTCCATTCCATTCCATTCCATTCCATTTCCATTCCCATTCCATTTCCATTCCCGTTCCATTTCCATTCCCGTTTCTTTTCCATTCCCGTTCCATTTCCATTCCAGTTCCATTACCATTCCCGTTCCATTTCCATTCCCGATCCATTTCCATTCCCGTTCCATTTCCATTCTCGTTCCATTTCCATTCCCGTTCCATTACCATTCCCGTTCCATTTCCGTTCCCGTTCCGTTTCCGTTCCCGTTCCATTTCCATTCCCGTTCCATTTCCGTTCCCGTTCCGTTTCCGTTCCCGTTCCATTTCCGTTCTCGTTCCGTTTCCTTTCCCGTTCCATTTCCATTCCCGTTCCATTTCCGTTCCCGTTCCATTTCCATTCCCGTTCCATTTCCATTCCCTTTCCATTTCCATTTCATTCCATTCCGTTCTGCTCGGGTACATTCCATTCCATTCCATTGCATTCCATTCCGTTCTGCTCCTGTCCATTCCATTCCATTCCACTCCGTTCCATTCCGTTCTACTCGGGTAGATTCCATTCCATTCCATTCCATTCCATTCCATTCCATTCCATTCCATTCAACTGGTGTCCATTCCATTCCATTCCATTCCATTCCATTCCATTCCATTCCATTCCATTCCATTGCATTCCATTCCATTCCATTCCATTCCGTTCCGTTCTACTCGGTTACATTCCATTCAATTCCATTCCATTCCGTTCTACTCGGGTAGATTCCATTCCATTCAATTCCATTCCTTTCCATTCCATTGCATTCCATTGCATTGCATTGCACTCAATTCCATTCCATTCCATTCCATTCCATTCCATTCCATTCCGTTCCGTTCAACTCGGTTACATTCCATTCAATTACATTCCATTCCGTTCTACTCGGTTACATTCCATTCCATTCCATTCCATTCCATTCCAATCCATTCCATTCCATTCCATTCCGTTCTACTCGGGTACATTCCATTCCATTCCATTCCATTCCATTCCATTCTATTCCATTCCATTCCGTTCTACTTTGGTACATTCCATTCCATTCCGTTCCATTCCATTCCATTCCATTACATTCCATTCCATTCCATTCCGTTCTACTCAGGTTGATTCCATTCTATTCCATTCCATTCCATTCCATTCCATTCCATTCCATTCCATTCCATTCCATTCCATTCCTTTCCATTCCATTGCATTCCATTGCATTCCATTCCATTCCATTCCATTCCATTCCATTCCATTCCATTCCACTCCACTCCACTCCACTCCACTCCATTCCACTCCACTCCACTCCGGTACATTCCATTCCATTCCATTCCATTCCATTCCATTCCATTCCATTTCATTCCGTGCTTCTCGGGTACATTCCGTTCCGTTCCATTCCATTCCATTCCATTCCATTCCGTTCCAGTGCACTCTACTCCACTCCACTCCACTCCACTCCACTCCGGTACATTCCATTCCATTCCATTCCATTCCATTCCATTCCATTCCATTTCCATTCCCATTCCATTTCCATTCCCGTTCCATTTCCATTCCCGTTTCTTTTCCATTCCCGTTCCATTTCCATTCCAGTTCCATTACCATTCCCGTTCCATTTCCATTCCCGATCCATTTCCATTCCCGTTCCATTTCCATTCCCGTTCCATTTCCATTCCCGTTCCATTACCATTCCCGTTCGATTTCCGTTCCCGTTCCATTTCCATTCCCGTTCCATTTCCATTCCCTTTCCATTTCCATTTCATTCCATTCCGTTCTGCTCGGGTACATTCCATTCCATTCCATTGCATTCCATTCCGTTCTGCTCCTGTCCATTCCATTCCATTCCATTCCGTTCCATTCCGTTCTACTCGGGTAGATTCCATTCCATTCCATTCCATTCCATTCCATTCCATTCCATTCCATTCCATTCAACTGGTGTCCATTCCATTCCATTCCATTCCATTCCATTCCATTCCATTCCATTCCATTCCATTGCATTCCATTCCATTCCATTCCATTCCGTTCCGTTCTACTCGGTTACATTCCATTCAATTCCATTCCATTCCGTTCTACTCGGATAGATTCCATTCCATTCAATTCCATTCCTTTCCATTCCATTGCATTCCATTGCATTGCATTGCACTCAATTCCATTCCATTCCATTCCATTCCATTCCATTCCATTCCATTCCATTCCATTCCATTCCGTTCCGTTCAACTCGGTTACATTCCATTCAATTCCATTCCATTCCATTCCATTCCATTCCATTCCATTCCATTCCATTCCATTCCGTTCTACTTTGGTACATTCCATTCCATTCCATTCCATTCCATTCCATTCCATTCCATTCCATTCCATTCCGTTCTACTCAGGTTGATTCCATTCTATTCCATTCCATTCCATTCCATTCCATTCCATTCCATTCGATTCCATTCCATTCCATTCCATAGAATTCCATTCCATTCCATTCCATTCCATGGAATTCCATTCCATTCCATTCCATTCCATTCCATTCCATTCCATTGAATTCCATTCCATTCCATTGAATTCCATTCCGTTCCATTCCATTCCATTGAATTCCATTCCATTCCATTCCATTCCATTCCATTCCATTCCATTCCATTCCATTCCATTGAATTCCATTCCATTCCATTCCATTCCATTCCATTCCATCCCATTCCATTCCATTCCATTCCATTCCGTTCTACTCGGGTTGATTCCATTCTATTCCATTCCATTCCATTCGATCCCATTTGATTCCATTCGATTCCATTCAATTCCATTCGATTCCATTCCATTCCACTCCATTCCATTCCATTCCATTCCATTTCCATTCCCATTCCATTTCCATTCCCGTTCCATTTCCATTCCCGTTTCTTTTCCATTCCCGTTCCATTTCCATTCCAGTTCCATTACCATTCCCGTTCCATTTCCATTCCCGATCCATTTCCATTCCCGTTCCATTTCCATTCCCGTTCCATTTCCATTCCCGTTCCATTACCATTCCCGTTCCATTTCCGTTCCCGTTCCATTTCCATTCCCGTTCCATTTCCATTCCCTTTCCATTTCCATTTCATTCCATTCCGTTCTGCTCGGGTACATTCCATTCCATTCCATTGCATTCCATTCCGTTCTGCTCCTGTCCATTCCATTCCATTCCATTCCGTTCCATTCCGTTCTACTCGGGTAGATTCCATTCCATTCCATTCCATTCCATTCCATTCCATTCCATTCCATTCCATTCAACTGGTGTCCATTCCATTCCATTCCATTCCATTCCATTCCATTCCATTCCATTCCATTGCATTCCATTCCATTCCATTCCATTCCGTTCCGTTCTACTCGGTTACATTCCATTCAATTCCATTCCATTCCGTTCTACTCGGATAGATTCCATTCCATTCAATTCCATTCCTTTCCATTCCATTGCATTCCATTGCATTGCATTGCACTCAATTCCATTCCATTCCATTCCATTCCATTCCTTTCCATTCCATTCCATTCCATTCCGTTCCGTTCAACTCGGTTACATTCCATTCAATTCCATTCCATTCCATTCCATTCCATTCCATTCCATTCCATTCCATTCCATTCCGTTCTACTTTGGTACATTCCATTCCATTCCATTCCATTCCATTCCATTCCATTCCATTCCATTCCATTCCATTCCATTCCGTTCTACTCAGGTTGATTCCATTCTATTCCATTCCATTCAATTCCATTCCATTCCATTCCATTCCATTCGATTCCATTCCATTCCATTGCATAGAATTCCATTCCATTCCATTCCATTCCATGGAATTCCATTCCATTCCATTCCATTCCATTCCATTCCATTCCATTGAATTCCATTCCATTCCATTCCATTCCATTCCATTGAATTCCATTCCGTTCCATTCCATTCCATTGAATTCCATTCCATTCCATTCCATTCCATTCCATTCCATTCCATTTCATTCCATTCCATTCCATTGAATTCCATTCCATTCCATTCCATTCCATTCCATTCCATTCCATCCCATTCCATTCCATTCCATTCCATTCCGTTCTACTCGGGTTGATTCCATTCTATTCCATTCCATTCCATTCGATCCCATTTGATTCCATTCGATTCCATTCAATTCCATTCGATTCCATTCCATTCCACTCCATTCCATTCCATTGAATTCCATTCCATTCCATTGCATTCCATTCCATTGAATTCCATTCCATTCCATTCCATTCCATTGAATTCCATTCCATTCCATTCCATTCCATTGAATTCCATTCCATTCCATTCCATTCCATTCCATTCCATTCCATTCCATTCCATTCTACTGGTGTCCATTCCATTCCATTCCATTCCATTCCATTCCATTCCATTCCTTTCCATTCCATTGCATTCCATTGCATTCCATTCCATTCCATTCCATTCCATTCCATTCCATTCCATTCCATTCCACTCCACTCCACTCCACTCCACTCCATTCCACTCCACTCCACTCCGGTACATTCCATTCCATTCCATTCCATTCCATTCCATTCCATTCCATTCCGTGCTTCTCGGGTACATTCCGTTCCGTTCCATTCCATTCCATTCCATTCCATTCCGTTCCAGTGCACTCTACTCCACTCCACTCCACTCCACTCCACTCCGGTACATTCCATTCCATTCCATTCCATTCCATTTCCTTTCCCATTCCATTTCCATTCCCGTTCCATTTCCATTCCCGTTTCTTTTCCATTCCCGTTCCATTTCCATTCCAGTTCCATTACCATTCCCGTTCCATTTCCATTCCCGATCCATTTCCATTCCCGTTCCATTTCCATTCCCGTTTCATTTCCATTCCCGTTCCATTACCATTCCCGTTCCATTTCCGTTCCCGTTCCGTTTCCGTTCCCGTTCCATTTCCGTTCTCGTTCCGTTTCCGTTCCCGTTCCATTTCCATTCCCGTTCCATTTCCGTTCCCGTTCCATTTCCATTCCCGTTCCATTTCCATTCCCTTTCCATTTCCATTTCATTCCATTCCGTTCTGCTCGGGTACATTCCATTCCATTCCATTGCATTCCATTCCGTTCTGCTCCTGTCCATTCCATTCCATTCCAATCCGTTCCATTCCGTTCTACTCGGGTAGATTCCATTCCATTCCATTCCATTCCATTCCATTCCATTCCATTCCATTCTACTGGTGTCCATTCCATTCCATTCCATTCCATTCCATTCCATTCCATTCCATTCCATTCCATTCCATTGCATTCCATTCCATTCCATTCCATTCCATTCCGTTCCGTTCTACTCGGTTACATTCCATTCAATTCCATTCCATTCCGTTCTACTCGGGTAAATTCCATTCCATTCCATTCCATTCCTTTCCATTCCATTGCATTCCATTGCATTGCAAGCACTCAATTCCATTCCATTCCATTCCATTCCATTCCATTCCATTCCATTCCATTCCATTCTGTTCCGTTCAACTCGGTTACATTCCATTCAATTACATTCCATTCCGTTCTACTCGGTTACATTCCATTCCATTCCATTCCATTCCATTCCAATCCATTCCATTCCATTCCATTCCGTTCTACTCGGGTACATTCCGTTCCATTCCATTCCATTCCATTCCATTCCTTTCCGTTCTACTTTGGTACATTCCATTCCATTCCATTCCATTCCATTCCATTCCATTCCATTCCATTCCGTTCTACTCAGGTTGATTCCATTCTATTCCATTCCATTCCATTCCATTCCATTCCATTCCATTCCATTCCGTTCTACTCAGGTTGATTCCATTCTATTCCATTCCATTCCATTCCATTCCATTCCATTCCATTCCATTCGATTCCATTCCATTCCATTCCATGGAATTCCATTCCATTCCATTCCATTCCATGGAATTCCATTCCATTCCATTCCATTCCATTCCATTCCATTCCCTTGAATTCCATTCCATTCCATTCCATTCCATTCCATTCCATTGAATTCCATTCCGTTCCATTCCATTCCATTGAATTCCATTCCATTCCATTCCATTCCATTCCATTCCATTGAATTCCATTCCATTCCATTCCATTCCATTCCATTCCATCCCATTCCATTCCATTCCATTAAATTCCTTTCTACTCGGGTTGATTCCATTCTATTCCATTCCATTCCATTCGATCCCATTTGATTCCATTCGATTCCATTCAATTCCATTCGATTCCATTCCATTCCACTCCATTCCATTCCATTGAATTCCATTCCATTCCATTCCATTCCATTCCATTCCATTCCATGGAATTCCATTCCATTCCATTCCATTCCATTCCATAGAATTCCATTCCATTCCATTCCATTCCACTGAATTCCGTTCCATTCCATTCCATTCCATTCCGTTCCGTTCCGTTCCGTTCTGTTGCGTTCCGTTCCGTTCCGTTGTGTTCCGTTCCGTTCTACTCGGGTTGATTCCATTCTATTCCATTCCATTCCAATCCATTCCGTTCCATTCCATTGAATTCCATTCCATTCCATTCCATTCCATTCCATTCCATTCCATTCCATTCCATGGAATTCCATGGAATTCCATTCCATTCCATTCCATACCATTCCATTGAATTCCATTCCATTCCATTCCATTCCATGGAATTCCGTTCCATTCCATTCCATTCCGTTCCTTTCCGTCCCGTTCCGTTCCGTTCCGTTCCGTTGCGTTCCGTTCCGTTCTACTCGGGTTGATTCCATTCTATTCCATTCCATTCCATTCGATTCCATTCGATTCCATTCGATTCCACTCCATTCCATTCCATTCCATTCCATTCCATTCCATTCCATTCCATTCCATGGAATTCCATTCCATTCCATTCCATTCCATGGAATTCCATTCCATTCCATTCCATTCCATTCCATTCCATTCCATTCCATTCCATAGAATTCCATTCCATTCCATTCCATTCCATGGAATTCCGTTCCATTCCATTCCATTCCGTTCCGTTCCGTCCCGTTCCGTTCCGTTCCGTTCCGTTGCGTTCCGTTCCGTTCTACTCGGGTTGATTCCATTCTATTCCATTCCATTCCATTCGATTCCATTCGATTCCATTCGATTCCACTCCATTCCATTCCATAGAATTCCATTCCATTCCATTCCATTCCATTGAATTCCATTCCATTCCATTCCATTCCATTGAATTCCATTCCATTCCATTCCATTCCATTGAATTCCATTCCATTCCATTCCATTCCATTCCATTCCATTCCATTCCATTCTACTGGTGTCCATTCCATTCCATTCCATTCCATTCCATTCCTTTCCATTCCATTGCATTCCATTGCATTCCATTCCATTCCATTCCATTCCATTCCATTCCATTCCATTCCACTCCACTCCACTCCACTCCACTCTATTCCACTCCACTCCACTCCGGTACATTCCATTCCATTCCATTCCATTCCATTCCATTCCATTCCATTCCGTGCTTCTCGGGTACATTCCGTTCCGTTCCATTCCATTCCATTCCATTCCATTCCGTTCCAGTGCACTCTACTCCACTCCACTCCACTCCACTCCACTCCGGTACATTCCATTCCATTCCATTCCATTCCATTCCATTCCATTTCCATTCCCATTCCATTTCCATTCCCGTTCCATTTCCATTCCCGTTTCTTTTCCATTCCCGTTCCATTTCCATTCCAGTTCCATTACCATTCCCGTTCCATTTCCATTCCCGATCCATTTCCATTCCCGTTCCATTTCCATTCTCGTTCCATTTCCATTCCCGTTCCATTACCATTCCCGTTCCATTTCCGTTCCCGTTCCGTTTCCGTTCCCGTTCCATTTCCGTTCTCGTTCCGTTTCCGTTCCCGTTCCATTTCCATTCCCGTTCCATTTCCGTTCCCGTTCCGTTTCCGTTCCCGTTCCATTTCCGTTCTCGTTCCGTTTCCTTTCCCGTTCCATTTCCATTCCCGTTCCATTTCCGTTCCCGTTCCATTTCCATTCCCGTTCCATTTCCATTCCCTTTCCATTTCCATTTCATTCCATTCCGTTCTGCTCGGGTACATTCCATTCCATTCCATTGCATTCCATTCCGTTCTGCTCCTGTCCATTCCATTCCATTCCACTCCGTTCCATTCCGTTCTACTCGGGTAGATTCCATTCCATTCCATTCCATTCCATTCCATTCCATTCCATTCCATTCCATTCAACTGGTGTCCATTCCATTCCATTCCATTCCATTGCATTCCATTCCATTCCATTCCATTCCGTTCCGTTCTACTCGGTTACATTCCATTCAATTCCATTCCATTCCGTTCTACTCGGGTAGATTCCATTCCATTCAATTCCATTCCTTTCCATTCCATTGCATTCCATTGCATTGCATTGCACTCAATTCCATTCCATTCCATTCCATTCCATTCCATTCCATTCCGTTCCGTTCAACTCGGTTACATTCCATTCAATTACATTCCATTCCGTTCTACTCGGTTACATTCCATTCCATTCCATTCCATTCCATTCCAATCCATTCCATTCCATTCCATTCCGTTCTACTCGGGTACATTCCATTCCATTCCATTCCATTCCATTCCATTCTATTCCATTCCATTCCGTTCTACTTTGGTACATTCCATTCCATTCCATTCCATTCCATTCCATTACATTCCATTCCATTCCATTCCGTTCTACTCAGGTTGATTCCATTCTATTCCATTCCATTCCATTCCATTCCATTCCATTCCATTCCATTCCATTCCATTCCTTTCCATTCCATTGCATTCCATTGCATTCCATTCCATTCCATTCCATTCCATTCCATTCCATTCCACTCCACTCCACTCCACTCCACTCCATTCCACTCCACTCCACTCCGGTACATTCCATTCCATTCCATTCCATTCCATTCCATTCCATTCCGTGCTTCTCGGGTACATTCCGTTCCGTTCCATTCCATTCCATTCCATTCCATTCCGTTCCAGTGCACTCTACTCCACTCCACTCCACTCCACTCCACTCCGGTACATTCCATTCCATTCCATTCCATTCCATTCCATTCCATTCCATTTCCATTCCCATTCCATTTCCATTCCCGTTCCATTTCCATTCCCGTTTCTTTTCCATTCCCGTTCCATTTCCATTCCAGTTCCATTACCATTCCCGTTCCATTTCCATTCCCGATCCATTTCCATTCCCGTTCCATTTCCATTCCCGTTCCATTTCCATTCCCGTTCCATTACCATTCCCGTTCCATTTCCGTTCCCGTTCCATTTCCATTCCCGTTCCATTTCCATTCCCTTTCCATTTCCATTTCATTCCATTCCGTTCTGCTCGGGTACATTCCATTCCATTCCATTGCATTCCATTCCGTTCTGCTCCTGTCCATTCCATTCCATTCCATTCCGTTCCATTCCATTCTACTCGGGTAGATTCCATTCCATTCCATTCCATTCCATTCCATTCCATTCCATTCAACTGGTGTCCATTCCATTCCATTCCATTCCATTCCATTCCATTCCATTCCATTCCATTGCATTCCATTCCATTCCATTCCATTCCGTTCCGTTCTACTCGGTTACATTCCATTCAATTCCATTCCATTCCGTTCTACTCGGATAGATTCCATTCCATTCAATTCCATTCCTTTCCATTCCATTGCATTCCATTGCATTGCATTGCACTCAATTCCATTCCATTCCATTCCATTCCATTCCATTCCATTCCATTCCATTCCGTTCCGTTCAACTCGGTTACATTCCATTCAATTCCATTCCATTCCATTCCATTCCATTCCATTCCATTCCATTCCATTCCATTCCATTCCGTTCTACTTTGGTACATTCCATTCCATTCCATTCCATTCCATTCCATTCCATTCCATTCCATTCCATTCCATTCCATTCCATTCCGTTCTACTCAGGTTGATTCCATTCTATTCCATTCCATTCCATTCCATTCCATTCCATTCCATTCCATTCGATTCCATTCCATTCCATTCCATAGAATTCCATTCCATTCCATTCCATTCCATGGAATTCCATTCCATTCCATTCCATTCCATTCCATTCCATTCCATTCCATTCCATTCCATTGAATTCCATTCCATTCCATTCCATTCCATTCCATTCCATCCTATTCCATTCCATTCCATTCCATTCCGTTCTACTCGGGTTGATTCCATTCTATTCCATTCCATTCCATTCGATCCCATTTGATTCCATTCGATTCCATTCAATTCCATTCGATTCCATTCCATTCCACTCCATTCCATTCCATTGAATTCCATTCCATTCCATTCCATTCCATTCCATTGAATTCCATTCCATTCCATTCCATTCCATTGAATTCCATTCCATTCCATTCCATTCCATTGAATTCCATTCCATTCCATTCCATTCCATTCCATTCCATTCCATTCCATTCCATTCTACTGGTGTCCATTCCATTCCATTCCATTCCATTCCATTCCATTCCATTCCTTTCCATTCCATTGCATTCCATTGCATTCCATTCCATTCCATTCCATTCCATTCCATTCCATTCCATTGAATTCCATTCCATTCCATTCCATTCCATTCCATTCCATTCCATTCCATTCCATTCTACTGGTGTCCATTCCATTCCATTCCACTCCACTCCACTCCACTCCACTCCATTCCACTCCACTCCACTCCGGTACATTCCATTCCATTCCATTCCATTCCATTCCATTCCATTCCATTCCGTGCTTCTCGGGTACATTCCGTTCCGTTCCATTCCATTCCATTCCATTCCATTCCGTTCCAGTGCACTCTACTCCACTCCACTCCACTCCACTCCACTCCGGTACATTCCATTCCATTCCATTCCATTCCATTTCCTTTCCCATTCCATTTCCATTCCCGTTCCATTTCCATTCCCGTTTCTTTTCCATTCCCGTTCCATTTCCATTCCAGTTCCATTACCATTCCCGTTCCATTTCCATTCCCGATCCATTTCCATTCCCGTTCCATTTCCATTCCCGTTTCATTTCCATTCCCGTTCCATTACCATTCCCGTTCCATTTACGTTCCCATTCCGTTTCCGTTCCCGTTCCATTTCCGTTCTCGTTCCGTTTCCGTTCCCGTTCCATTTCCATTCCCGTTCCATTTCCGTTCCCGTTCCATTTCCATTCCCGTTCCATTTCCATTCCCTTTCCATTTCCATTTCATTCCATTCCGTTCTGCTCGGGTACATTCCATTCCATTCCATTGCATTCCATTCCGTTCTGCTCCTGTCCATTCCATTCCATTCCAATCCGTTCCATTCCGTTCTACTCGGGTAGATTCCATTCCATTCCATTCCATTCCATTCCATTCCATTCCATTCCATTCCATTCTACTGGTGTCCATTCCATTCCATTCCATTCCATTCCATTCCATTCCATTCCATTCCATTGCATTCCATTCCATTCCATTCCATTCCATTCCGTTCCGTTCTACTCGGTTACATTCCATTCAATTCCATTCCATTCCGTTCTACTCGGGTAAATTCCATTCCATTCCATTCCATTCCTTTCCATTCCATTGCATTCCATTGCATTGCAAGCACTCAATTCCATTCCATTCCATTCCATTCCATTCCATTCCATTCCATTCTGTTCCGTTCAACTCGGTTACATTCCATTCAATTACATTCCATTCCGTTCTACTCGGTTACATTCCATTCCATTCCATTCCATTCCATTCCAATCCATTCCATTCCATTCCATTCCTTTCTACTCGGGTACATTCCGTTCCATTCCATTCCATTCCATTCCATTCCTTTCCGTTCTACTTTGGTACATTCCATTCCATTCCATTCCATTCCATTGAATTCCATTCCATTCCATTCCATTCCATTCCATTCCATTCCATTGAATTCCATTCCATTCCATTCCATTCCATTCCATTCCATCCCATTCCATTCCATTCCATTCCATTCCGTTCTACTCGGGTTGATTCCATTCTATTCCATTCCATTCCTTTCGATCCCATTTGATTCCATTCGATTCCATTCAATTCCATTCGATTCCATTCCATTCCACTCCATTCCATTCCATTGAATTCCATTCCATTCCATTCCATTCCATTCCATTCCATTCCATTCCATTCCATTCCGTTCCATTCCATTCCATTCCATTCCATTGCATTCCATTCCATTCCATTCCATTCCATTCCGTTCCGTTCCATTCCGTTCTGCTCCTGTCCATTCCATTCCATTCCAATCCGTTCCATTCCGTTCTACTCGGGTAGATTCCATTCCATTCCATTCCATTCCATTCCATTCCATTCCATTCCATTCCATTCCATTCCATTCCATTCCATTCCATTCCATTCTACTGGTGTCCATTCTATTCCATTCCATTCCATTCCATTCCATTCCATTCCATTCCATTCCATTCCATTCCATTCCATTCCATTCCATTGCATTCCATTCCATTCCATTCCATTCCGTTCCGTTCTACTCGGTTACATTCCATTCAATTCCATTCCATTCCGTTCTACTCGGGTAGATTCCATTCCATTCCATTCCATTCCTTTCCATTCCATTGCATTCCATTGCATTGCATTGCACTCAATTCCATTCCATTCCATTCCATTCCTTTCCATTCCATTCCATTCCATTCCGTTCCGTTCAACTCGGTTACATTCCATTCAATTACATTCCATTCCGTTCTACTCGGTTACATTCCATTCCATTCCATTCCATTCCAATCCATTCCATTCCATTCCATTCCGTTCTACTCGGGTACATTCCGTTCCATTCCATTCCATTCCATTCCATTCCATTCCATTCCTTTCCGTTCTACTTTGTACATTCCATTCCATTCCATTCCATTCCATTCCATTCCATTCCATTACTTTCCATTCCATTCCATTCCATTCTACTCAGGTTGATTCCATTCTATTCCATTGCATTCCATTCCATTCCATTCCATTCCATTCCATTCGATTCCATTCCATTCCATTCCATTAAATTCCATTCCATTCCATTCCATTCCATGGAATTCCATTCCATTCCATTCCATTCCATTCCATTCCATTCCATTCCATTCCATTCCATTCCACTCCACTCCACTCCACTCCACTCCATTCCACTCCACTCCACTCCGGTACATTCCATTCCATTCCATTCCATTCCATTCCATTCCATTCCATTCCATTCCGTGCTTCTCGGGTACATTCCGTTCCGTTCCATTCCATTCCATTCCATTCCATTCCGTTCCAGTGCACTCTACTCCACTCCACTCCACTCCACTCCACTCCGGTACATTCCATTCCATTCCATTCCATTCCATTCCATTCCATTCCATTTCCATTCCCATTCCATTTCCATTCCCGTTCCATTTCCATTCCCGTTTCTTTTCCATTCCCGTTCCATTTCCATTCCAGTTCCATTACCATTCCCGTTCCATTTCCATTCCCGATCCATTTCCATTCCCGTTCCATTTCCATTCTCGTTCCATTTCCATTCCCGTTCCATTACCATTCCCGTTCCATTTCCGTTCCCGTTCCGTTTCCGTTCCCGTTCCATTTCCGTTCTCGTTCCGTTTCCGTTCCCGTTCCATTTCCATTCCCGTTCCATTTCCGTTCCCGTTCCGTTTCCGTTCCCGTTCCATTTCCGTTCTCGTTCCGTTTCCTTTCCCGTTTCATTTCCATTCCCGTTCCATTTCCGTTCCCGTTCCATTTCCATTCCCGTTCCATTTCCATTCCCTTTCCATTTCCATTTCATTCCATTCCGTTCTGCTCGGGTACATTCCATTCCATTCCATTGAATTCCATTCCGTTCTGCTCCTGTCCATTCCATTCCATTCCACTCCGTTCCATTCCGTTCTACTCGGGCAGATTCCATTCCATTCCATTCCATTCCATTCCATTCCATTCCATTCCATTCAACTGGTGTCCATTCCATTCCATTCCATTCCATTCCATTCCATTCCATTCCATTCCATTGCATTCCATTCCATTCCATTCCATTCCGTTCCGTTCTACTCGGTTACATTCCATTCAATTCCATTCCATTCCGTTCTACTCGGATAGATTCCATTCCATTCAATTCCATTCCTTTCCATTCCATTGCATTCCATTGCATTGCATTGCACTCAATTCCATTCCATTCCATTCCATTCCATTCCATTCCATTCCATTCCGTTCCGTTCAACTCGGTTACATTCCATTCAATTACATTCCATTCCGTTCTACTCGGTTACATTCCATTCCATTCCATTCCATTCCATTCCAATCCATTCCATTCCATTCCATTCCGTTCTACTCGGGTACATTCCATTCCATTCCATTCCATTCCATTCCATTCCATTCCATTCTATTCCATTCCATTCCGTTCTACTTTGGTACATTCCATTCCATTCCATTCCATTCCATTCCATTCCATTACATTCCATTCCATTCCATTCCATTCTACTCAGGTTGATTCCATTCTATTCCATTCCATTCCATTCCATTCCATTCCATTCCATTCCATTCCATTCCTTTCCATTCCATTGCATTCCATTGCATTCAATTCCATTCCATTCCATTCCATTCCATTCCATTCCATTCCACTCCACTCCACTCCACTCCACTCCATTCCACTCCACTCCACTCCGGTACATTCCATTCCATTCCATTCCATTCCATTCCATTCCATTCCATTCCGTGCTTCTCGGGTACATTCCGTTCCGTTCCATTCCATTCCATTCCATTCCATTCCGTTCCAGTGCACTCTACTCCACTCCACTCCACTCCACTCCACTCCGGTACATTCCATTCCATTCCATTCCATTCCATTCCATTCCATTCCATTCCATTTCCATTCCCATTCCATTTCCATTCCCGTTCCATTTCCATTCCCGTTTCTTTTCCATTCCCGTTCCATTTCCATTCCAGTTCCATTACCATTCCCGTTCCATTTCCATTCCCGATCCATTTCCATTCCCGTTCCATTTCCATTCCCGTTCCATTTCCATTCCCGTTCCATTACCATTCCCGTTCCATTTCCGTTCCCGTTCCATTTCCATTCCCGTTCCATTTCCATTCCCTTTCCATTTCCATTTCATTCCATTCCGTTCTGCTCGGGTACATTCCATTCCATTCCATTGCATTCCATTCCGTTCTGCTCCTGTCCATTCCATTCCATTCCATTCCGTTCCATTCCGTTCTACTCGGGTAGATTCCATTCCATTCCATTCCATTCCATTCCATTCCATTCCATTCCATTCCATTCAACTGGTGTCCATTCCATTCCATTCCATTCCATTCCATTCCATTCCATTCCATTCCATTGCATTCCATTCCATTCCATTCCATTCCGTTCCGTTCTACTCGGTTACATTCCATTCAATTCCATTCCATTCCGTTCTACTCGGATAGATTCCATTCCATTCAATTCCATTCCTTTCCGTTCCATTGCATTCCATTGCATTGCATTGCACTCAATTCCATTCCATTCCATTCCATTCCATTCCATTCCATTCCATTCCATTCCATTCCATTCCATTCCGTTCCGTTCAACTCGGTTACATTCCATTCAATTACATTCCATTCCATTCCATTCCATTCCATTCCGTTCTACTTTGGTACATTCCATTCCATTCCATTCCATTCCATTCCATTCCATTCCATTCCATTCCATTCCGTTCTACTCAGGTTGATTCCATTCTATTCCATTCCATTCCGTTCCATTCCATTCCATTGAATTCCATTCCATTCCATTCCATTCCATTCCATTCCATTCCATTCCATTCCATTCCATTCCATTGAATTCCATTCCATTCCATTCCATTCCATTCCATCCCATTCCATTCCATTCCATTCCATTCCGTTCTACTCGGGTTGATTCCATTCTATTCCATTCCATTCCATTCGATCCCATTTGATTCCATTCGATTCCATTCAATTCCATTCGATTCCATTCCATTCCACTCCATTCCATTCCATTGAATTCCATTCCATTCCATTCCATTCCATTCCATTGAATTCCATTCCATTCCATTCCATTCCATTGAATTCCATTGAATTCCATTCCATTCCATTCCATTCCATTCCATTCCATTCCATTCCATTCCATTCCATTCCATTCCATTCTACTGGTGTCCATTCCATTCCATTCCATTCCATTCCATTCCATTCCTTTCCATTCCATTGCATTCCATTGCATTCCATTCCATTCCATTCCATTCCATTCCATTCCACTCCACTCCACTCCACTCCACTCCATTCCACTCCACTCCACTCCGGTACATTCCATTCCATTCCATTCCATTCCATTCCATTCCATTCCATTCCGTGCTTCTCGGGTACATTCCGTTCCGTTCCATTCCATTCCATTCCATTCCATTCCGTTCCAGTGCACTCTACTCCACTCCACTCCACTCCACTCCACTCCGGTACATTCCATTCCATTCCATTCCATTCCATTTCCTTTCCCATTCCATTTCCATTCCCGTTCCATTTCCATTCCCGTTTCTTTTCCATTCCCGTTCCATTTCCATTCCAGTTCCATTACCATTCCCGTTCCATTTCCATTCCCGATCCATTTCCATTCCCGTTCCATTTCCATTCCCGTTTCATTTCCATTCCCGTTCCATTACCATTCCCGTTCCATTTCCGTTCCCGTTCCGTTTCCGTTCCCGTTCCATTTCCGTTCTCGTTCCGTTTCCGTTCCCGTTCCATTTCCATTCCCGTTCCATTTCCGTTCCCGTTCCATTTCCATTCCCGTTCCATTTCCATTCCCTTTCCATTTCCATTTCATTCCATTCCGTTCTGCTCGGGTACATTCCATTCCATTCCATTGCATTCCATTCCGTTCTGCTCCTGTCCATTCCATTCCATTCCAATCCGTTCCATTCCGTTCTACTCGGGTAGATTCCATTCCATTCCATTCCATTCCATTCCATTCCATTCCATTCCATTCCATTCTACTGGTGTCCATTCCATTCCATTCCATTCCATTCCATTCCATTCCATTCCATTGCATTCCATTCCATTCCATTCCATTCCATTCCATTCCGTTCCGTTCTACTCGGTTACATTCCATTCAATTCCATTCCATTCCGTTCTACTCGGGTAAATTCCATTCCATTCCATTCCATTCCTTTCCATTCCATTGCATTCCATTGCATTGCAAGCACTCAATTCCATTCCATTCCATTCCATTCCATTCCATTCCATTCCGTTCCGTTCAACTCGGTTACATTCCATTCAATTACATTCCATTCCGTTCTACTCGGTTACATTCCATTCCATTCCATTCCATTCCATTCCAATCCATTCCATTACATTCCATTCCGTTCTACTCGGGTACATTCCGTTCCATTCCATTCCGTTCCATTCCATTCCTTTCCGTTCTACTTTGGTACATTCCATTCCATTCCATTCCATTCCATAGAATTCCATTCCATTCCATTCCATTCCATTCCATTCCATTCCATCGAATTCCATTCCATTCCATTCCATTCCATTCCATTCCATCCCATTCCATTCCATTCCATTCCATTCCGTTCTACTCGGGTTGATTCCATTCTATTCCATTCCATTCCTTTCGATCCCATTTGATTCCATTCGATTCCATTCAATTCCATTCGATTCCATTCCATTCCACTCCATTCCATTCCATTGAATTCCATTCCATTCCATTCCATTCCATTCCATTCCATTCCACTGAATTCCGTTCCATTCCATTCCATTCCGTTCCGTTCCGTTCCGTTCCGTTGCGTTCCGTTCCGTTCCGTTGTGTTCCGTTCCGTTCTACTCGGGTTGATTCCATTCTATTCCATTCCATTCCAATCCATTCCGTTCCATTCCATTGAATTCCATTCCATTCCATTCCATTCCATTCCATTCCATTCCATGGAATTCCGTTCCATTCCATTCCATTCCGTTCCGTTCCGTCCCGTTCCGTTCCGTTCCGTTCCGTTGCGTTCCGTTCCGTTCTACTCGGGTTGATTCCATTCTATTCCATTCCATTCCATTCGATTCCATTCGATTCCATTCGATTCCACTCCATTCCATTCCATAGAATTCCATTCCATTCCATTCCATTCCATTGAATTCCATTCCATTCCATTCCATTCCATTGAATTCCATTCCATTCCATTCCATTCCATTCCATTCCATTCCATTCCATTCCATTCCATTCCATTCCATTCCATTCCATTCTATTGTTGTCCATTCCATTCCATTCCATTCCATTCCATTCCATTCCATTCCATTCCTTTCCATTCCATTGCATTCCATTCCATTCCATTCCATTCCATTCCATTCCATTCCACTCCACTCCACTCCACTCCACTCCACTCCATTCCACTCCACTCCACTCCGGTACATTCCATTCCATTCCATTCAATTCCATTCCATTCCATTTCCATTCCCATTCCATTTCCATTCCCGTTCCATTTCCATTCCCGTTTCTTTTCCATTCCCGTTCCATTTCCATTCCAGTTCCATTACCATTCCCGTTCCATTTCCATTCCCGATCCATTTCCATTCCCGTTCCTTTTCCATTCCCGTTCCATTTCCATTCCCGTTCCGTTACCATTCCCGTTCCATTTCCGTTCCCGTTCCGTTTCCGTTCCCGTTCCATTTCCGTTCTCGTTCCGTTTCCGTTCCCGTTCCATTTCCATTCCCGTTCCATTTCGGTTCCCGTTCCATTTCCATTCCCGTTCCATTTCCATTCCCTTTCCATTTCCATTTCATTCCATTCCGTTCTGCTCGGGTACATTCCATTCCATTCCATTGCATTCCATTCCGTTCTGCTCCTGTCCATTCCATTCCATTCCATTCCGTTCCATTCCGTTCTACTCGGGTAGATTCCATTCCATTCCATTCCATTCCATTCCATTCCATTCCATTCCATTCCATTCTACTGGTGTCCATTCCATTCCATTCCATTCCATTCCATTCCATTCCATTGCATTCCATTCCATTCCAATGCATTCCATTCCATTCCATTCCATTCCGTTCTGCTCCTGTCCATTCCATTCCATTCCAATCCGTTCCATTCCGTTCTACTCGGGTAGATTCCATTCCATTCCATTCCATTCCATTCCATTCCATTCCATTGAATTCCATTCCATTCCATTCCATTCCATTGAATTCCATTCCATTCCATTCCATTCCATTGAATTCCATTCCATTCCATTCCATTCCATTCCATTCCATTCCATTCCATTCCATTCTACTGGTGTCCATTCCATTCCATTCCATTCCATTCCATTCCATTCCTTTCCATTCCATTGCATTCCATTGCATTCCATTCCATTCCATTCCATTCCATTCCATTCCATTCCACTCCACTCCACTCCACTCCACTCCATTCCACTCCACTCCACTCCGGTACATTCCATTCCATTCCATTCCATTCCATTCCATTCCATTCCATTCCATTCCGTGCTTCTCGGGTACATTCCGTTCGTTCCATTCCATTCCATTCCATTCCATTCCGTTCCAGTGCACTCTACTCCACTCCACTCCACTCGACTCCACTCCGGTACATTCCATTCCATTCCATTCCATTCCATTTCCTTTCCCATTCCATTTCCATTCCCGTTCCATTTCCATTCCCGTTTCTTTTCCATTCCCGTTCCATTTCCATTCCAGTTCCATTACCATTCCCGTTCCATTTCCATTCCCGATCCGTTTCCATTCCCGTTCCATTTCCATTCCCGTTTCATTTCCATTCCCGTTCCATTACCATTCCCGTTCCATTTCCGTTCCCGTTCCGTTTCCGTTCCCGTTCCATTTCCGTTCTCGTTCCGTTTCTGTTCCCGTTCCATTTCCATTCCCGTTCCATTTCTGTTCCCGTTCCATTTCCATTCCCGTTCCATTTCCATTCCCTTTCCATTTCCATTTCATTCCATTCCGTTCTGCTCGGGTACATTCCATTCCATTCCATTGCATTCCATTCCGTTCTGCTCCTGTCCATTCCATTCCATTCCTTTCCGTTCCATTCCGTTCTACTCGGGTAGATTCCATTCCATTCCATTCCATTCCATTCCATTCCATTCCATTCCATTCTACTGGTGTCCATTCCATTCCATTCCATTCCATTCCATTCCATTGCATTCCATTCCATTCCATTCCATTCCATTCCATTCCGTTCCGTTCTACTCGGTTACATTCCATTCAATTCCATTCCATTCCGTTCTACTCGGGTAAATTCCATTCCATTCCATTCCATTCCTTTCCATTCCATTGCATTCCATTGCATTGCAAGCACTCAATTCCATTCCATTCCATTCCATTCCATTCCATTCCATTCCGTTCCGTTCAACTCGGTTACATTCCATTCAATTACATTCCATTCCGTTCTACTCGGTTACATTCCATTCCATTCCATTCCATTCCATTCCAATCCATTCCATTCCATTCCATTCCGTTCTACTCGGGTACATTCCGTTCCATTCCATTCCATTCCATTCCATTCCTTTCCGTTCTACTTTGGTACATTCCATTCCATTCCATTCCATTCCATAGAATTCCATTCCATTCCATTCCATTCCATTCCGTTCCATTCCATCGAATTCCATTCCATTCCATTCCATTCCATTCCATTCCATCCCATTCCATTCCATTCCATTCCATTCCGTTCTACTCGGGTTGATTCCATTCTATTCCATTCCATTCCTTTCGATCCCATTTGATTCCATTCGATTCCATTCAATTCCATTCGATTCCATTCCATTCCACTCCATTCCATTCCATTGAATTCCATTCCATTCCATTCCATTCCATTCCATTCCATTCCATTCCTTTCCACTGAATTCCGTTCCATTCCATTCCATTCCGTTCCGTTCCGTTCCGTTCCGTTGCGTTCCGTTCCGTTCCGTTGTGTTCCGTTCCGTTCTACTCGGGTTGATTCCATTCTATTCCATTCCATTCCAATCCATTCCGTTCCATTCCATTGAATTCCATTCCATTCCATTCCATTCCATTCCATTCCATTCCATTCCATTCCATGGAATTCCGTTCCATTCCATTCCATTCCGTTCCGTTCCGTCCCGTTCCGTTCCGTTCCGTTCCGTTGCGTTCCGTTCCGTTCTACTCGGGTTGATTCCATTCTATTCCATTCCATTCCATTCGATTCCATTCGATTCCATTCGATTCCACTCCATTCCATTCCATAGAATTCCATTCCATTCCATTCCATTCCATTGAATTCCATTCCATTCCATTCCATTCCATTGAATTCCATTCCATTCCATTCCATTCCATTGAATTCCATTCCATTCCATTCCATTCCATTCCATTCCATTCCATTCCATTCCATTCCATTCCATTCCATTCCATTCCATTCTATTGTTGTCCATTCCATTCCATTCCATTCCATTCCATTCCATTCCATTCCATTCCTTTCCATTCCATTGCATTCCATTCCATTCCATTCCATTCCATTCCATTCCATTCCATTCCACTCCACTCCACTCCACTCCACTCCACTCCATTCCACTCCACTCCACTCCGGTACATTCCATTCCATTCCATTCAATTCCATTCCATTCCATTTCCATTCCCATTCCATTTCCATTCCCGTTCCATTTCCATTCCCGTTTCTTTTCCATTCCCGTTCCATTTCCATTCCAGTTCCATTACCATTCCCGTTCCATTTCCATTCCCGATCCATTTCCATTCCCGTTCCTTTTCCATTCCCGTTCCATTTCCATTCCCGTTCCGTTACCATTCCCGTTCCATTTCCGTTCCCGTTCCGTTTCCGTTCCCGTTCCATTTCCGTTCTCGTTCCGTTTCCGTTCCCGTTCCATTTCCATTCCCGTTCCATTTCGGTTCCCGTTCCATTTCCATTCCCGTTCCATTTCCATTCCCTTTCCATTTCCATTTCATTCCATTCCGTTCTGCTCGGGTACATTCCATTCCATTCCATTGCATTCCATTCCGTTCTGCTCATGTCCATTCCATTCCATTCCATTCCGTTCCATTCCGTTCTACTCGGGTAGATTCCATTCCATTCCATTCCATTCCATTCTACTGGTGTCCATTCCATTCCATTCCATTCCATTCCATTCCATTCCATTCCATTCCATTGCATTCCATTCCATTCCATTCCATTCCATTCCGTTCCGTTCCATTCCGTTCTGCTCCTGTCCATTCCATTCCATTCCAATCCGTTCCATTCCGTTCTACTCGGGTAGATTCCATTCCATTCCATTCCATTCCATTCCATTCCATTCCATTCCATTCCATTCCATTAAATTCCATTCTACTGGTGTCCATTCTATTCCATTCCATTCCATTCCATTCCATTCCATTCCATTCCATTCCATTCCATTCCATTCCATTCCATTGCATTCCATTCCATTCCATTCCATTCCGTTCCGTTCTACTCGGTTACATTCCATTCAATTCCATTCCATTCCGTTCTACTCGGGTAGATTCCATTCCATTCCATTCCATTCCTTTCCATTCCATTGCATTCCATTGCATTGCATTGCACTCAATTCCATTCCATTCCATTCCATTCCTTTCCATTCCATTCCATTCCATTCCGTTCCGTTCAACTCGGTTACATTCCATTCAATTACATTCCATTCCGTTCTACTCGGTTACATTCCATTCCATTCCATTCCATTCCAATCCATTCCATTCCATTCCATTCCGTTCTACTCGGGTACATTCCGTTCCATTCCATTCCATTCCATTCCATTCCATTCCATTCCATTCCTTTCCGTTCTACTTTGGTACATTCCATTCCATTCCATTCCATTCCATTCCATTCCATTCCATTCCATTCCATTCCATTCCGTTCTACTCAGGTTGATTCCATTCTATTCCATTCCATTCCATTCCATTCCATTCCATTCCATTCCATTCGATTCCATTCCATTCCATTCCATTGAATTCCATTCCATTCCATTCCATTCCATGGAATTCCATTCCATTCCATTCCATTCCATTCCATTCCATTCCATTCCATTCCATTGAATTCCATTCCATTCCATTCCATTCCATTCCATTGAATTCCATTCCGTTCCATTCCATTCCATTGAATTCCATTCCATTCCATTCCATTCCATTCCATTCCATTGAATTCCATTCCATTCCATTCCATTCCATTCCATTCCATTCCAATCCATTCCATTCCATTCCATTCCGTTCTACTCGGGTACATTCCGTTCCATTCCATTCCATTCCATTCCATTCCATTCCATTCCATTCCTTTCCGTTCTACTTTGGTACATTCCATTCCATTCCATTCCATTCCATTCCATTCCATTCCATTCCATTCCATTCCGTTCTACTCAGGTTGATTCCATTCTATTCCATTCCATTCCATTCCATTCCATTCCATTCCATTCCATTCGATTCCATTCCATTCCATTCCATTGAATTCCATTCCATTCCATTCCATTCCATTCCATTCCGTTCCTTTCCGTCCCGTTCCGTTCCGTTCCGTTCCGTTGCGTTCCGTTCCGTTCTACTCGGGTTGATTCCATTCTATTCCATTCCATTCCATTCGATTCCATTCGATTCCATTCGATTCCACTCCATTCCATTCCATTCCATTCCATTCCATTCCATTCCATTCCATAGAATTCCATTCCATTCCATTCCATTCCATGGAATTCCATTCCATTCCATTCCATTCCATTCCATTCCATTCCATTCCATTCCATTGAATTCCATTCCATTCCATTCCATTCCATGGAATTCCGTTCCATTCCATTCCATTCCGTTCCGTTCCGTCCCGTTCCGTTCCGTTCCGTTCCGTTGCTTTCCGTTCCGTTCTACTCGGGTTGATTCCATTCTATTCCATTCCATTCCATTCGATTCCATTCGATTCCATTCGATTCCACTCCATTCCATTCCATAGAATTCCATTCCATTCCATTCCATTCCATTGAATTCCATTCCATTCCATTCCATTGAATTCCATTCCATTCCATTCCATTCCATTGAATTCCATTCCATTCCATTCCATTCCATTCCATTCCATTCCATTCCATTCCATTCCATTCTACTGGTGTCCATTCCATTCCATTCCATTCCATTCCATTCCATTCCATTCCTTTCCATTCCATTGCATTCCGTTGCATTCCATTCCATTCCATTCCATTCCATTCCATTCCATTCCATTCCATTCCACTCCACTCCACTCCACTCCACTCCATTCCACTCCACTCCACTCCGGTACATTCCATTCCATTCCATTCCATTCCATTCCATTCCATTCCGTGCTTCTCGGGTACATTCCGTTCCGTTCCATTCCATTCCATTCCATTCCATTCCGTTCCAGTGCACTCTACTCCACTCCACTCCACTCCACTCCACTCCGGTACATTCCATTCCATTCCATTCCATTCCATTCCATTCCATTTCCATTCCCATTCCATTTCCATTCCCGTTCCATTTCCATTCCCGTTTCTTTTCCATTCCCGTTCCATTTCCATTCCAGTTCCATTACCATTCCTGTTCCATTTCCATTCCCGATCCATTTCCATTCCCGTTCCATTTCCATTCTCGTTCCATTTCCATTCCCGTTCCATTACCATTCCCGTTCCATTTCCGTTCCCGTTCCGTTTCCGTTCCCGTTCCATTTCCATTCCCGTTCCATTTCCGTTCCCGTTCCGTTTCCGTTCCCGTTCCATTTCCGTTCTCGTTCCGTTTCCTTTCCCGTTCCATTTCCATTCCCGTTGCATTTCCGTTCCCGTTCCATTTCCATTCCCGTTCCATTTCCATTCCCTTTCCATTTCCATTTCATTCCATTCCGTTCTGCTCGGGTACATTCCATTCCATTCCATTGCATTCCATTCCGTTCTGCTCCTGTCCATTCCATTCCATTCCACTCCGTTCCATTCCGTTCTACTCGGGTAGATTCCATTCCATTCCATTCCATTCCATTCCATTCCATT
Organism: Gorilla gorilla gorilla; assembly: GCF_029281585.2. NCBI lineage: Eukaryota > Metazoa > Chordata > Mammalia > Primates > Hominidae > Gorilla > Gorilla gorilla. The sequence continues at coordinate 11,450,566 of NC_073240.2, read as the reverse complement.
CCATTCCATTCAACTGGTGTCCATTCCATTCCATTCCATTCCATTCCATTCCATTCCATTCCATTCCATTCCATTCCATTGCATTCCATTCCATTCCATTCCATTCCGTTCCGTTCTACTCGGTTACATTCCATTCAATTCCATTCCATTCCGTTCTACTCGGGTAGATTCCATTCCATTCAATTCCATTCCTTTCCATTCCATTGCATTCCATTGCATTGCATTGCACTCAATTCCATTCCATTCCATTCCATTCCATTCCATTCCATTCCGTTCCGTTCAACTCGGTTACATTCCATTCAATTACATTCCATTCCGTTCTACTCGGTTACATTCCATTCCATTCCATTCCATTCCATTCCAATCCATTCCATTCCATTCCATTCCGTTCTACTCGGGTACATTCCATTCCATTCCATTCCATTCCATTCCATTCTATTCCATTCCATTCCGTTCTACTTTGGTACATTCCATTCCATTCCGTTCCATTCCATTCCATTCCATTACATTCCATTCCATTCCATTCCGTTCTACTCAGGTTGATTCCATTCTATTCCATTCCATTCCATTCCATTCCATTCCATTCCATTCCATTCCATTCCATTCCATTCCTTTCCATTCCATTGCATTCCATTGCATTCCATTCCATTCCATTCCATTCCATTCCATTCCATTCCATTCCACTCCACTCCACTCCACTCCACTCCATTCCACTCCACTCCACTCCGGTACATTCCATTCCATTCCATTCCATTCCATTCCATTCCATTCCATTTCATTCCGTGCTTCTCGGGTACATTCCGTTCCGTTCCATTCCATTCCATTCCATTCCATTCCGTTCCAGTGCACTCTACTCCACTCCACTCCACTCCACTCCACTCCGGTACATTCCATTCCATTCCATTCCATTCCATTCCATTCCATTCCATTTCCATTCCCATTCCATTTCCATTCCCGTTCCATTTCCATTCCCGTTTCTTTTCCATTCCCGTTCCATTTCCATTCCAGTTCCATTACCATTCCCGTTCCATTTCCATTCCCGATCCATTTCCATTCCCGTTCCATTTCCATTCCCGTTCCATTTCCATTCCCGTTCCATTACCATTCCCGTTCGATTTCCGTTCCCGTTCCATTTCCATTCCCGTTCCATTTCCATTCCCTTTCCATTTCCATTTCATTCCATTCCGTTCTGCTCGGGTACATTCCATTCCATTCCATTGCATTCCATTCCATTCTGCTCCTGTCCATTCCATTCCATTCCATTCCGTTCCATTCCGTTCTACTCGGGTAGATTCCATTCCATTCCATTCCATTCCATTCCATTCCATTCCATTCCATTCCATTCCATTCAACTGGTGTCCATTCCATTCCATTCCATTCCATTCCATTCCATTCCATTCCATTCCATTCCATTCCATTGCATTCCATTCCATTCCATTCCATTCCGTTCCGTTCTACTCGGTTACATTCCATTCAATTCCATTCCATTCCGTTCTACTCGGATAGATTCCATTCCATTCAATTCCATTCCTTTCCATTCCATTGCATTCCATTGCATTGCATTGCACTCAATTCCATTCCATTCCATTCCATTCCATTCCATTCCATTCCATTCCATTCCATTCCATTCCGTTCCGTTCAACTCGGTTACATTCCATTCAATTCCATTCCATTCCATTCCATTCCATTCCATTCCATTCCATTCCATTCCATTCCGTTCTACTTTGGTACATTCCATTCCATTCCATTCCATTCCATTCCATTCCATTCCATTCCATTCCATTCCGTTCTACTCAGGTTGATTCCATTCTATTCCATTCCATTCCATTCCATTCCATTCCATTCCATTCCATTCGATTCCATTCCATTCCATTCCATAGAATTCCATTCCATTCCATTCCATTCCATGGAATTCCATTCCATTCCATTCCATTCCATTCCATTCCATTCCATTGAATTCCATTCCATTCCATTGAATTCCATTCCGTTCCATTCCATTCCATTGAATTCCATTCCATTCCATTCCATTCCATTCCATTCCATTCCATTCCATTCCATTCCATTCCATTGAATTCCATTCCATTCCATTCCATTCCATTCCATTCCATCCCATTCCATTCCATTCCATTCCATTCCGTTCTACTCGGGTTGATTCCATTCTATTCCATTCCATTCCATTCGATCCCATTTGATTCCATTCGATTCCATTCAATTCCATTCGATTCCATTCCATTCCACTCCATTCCATTCCATTCCATTCCATTTCCATTCCCATTCCATTTCCATTCCCGTTCCATTTCCATTCCCGTTTCTTTTCCATTCCCGTTCCATTTCCATTCCAGTTCCATTACCATTCCCGTTCCATTTCCATTCCCGATCCATTTCCATTCCCGTTCCATTTCCATTCCCGTTCCATTTCCATTCCCGTTCCATTACCATTCCCGTTCCATTTCCGTTCCCGTTCCATTTCCATTCCCGTTCCATTTCCATTCCCTTTCCATTTCCATTTCATTCCATTCCGTTCTGCTCGGGTACATTCCATTCCATTCCATTGCATTCCATTCCGTTCTGCTCCTGTCCATTCCATTCCATTCCATTCCGTTCCATTCCGTTCTACTCGGGTAGATTCCATTCCATTCCATTCCATTCCATTCCATTCCATTCCATTCCATTCCATTCAACTGGTGTCCATTCCATTCCATTCCATTCCATTCCATTCCATTCCATTCCATTCCATTGCATTCCATTCCATTCCATTCCATTCCGTTCCGTTCTACTCGGTTACATTCCATTCAATTCCATTCCATTCCGTTCTACTCGGATAGATTCCATTCCATTCAATTCCATTCCTTTCCATTCCATTGCATTCCATTGCATTGCATTGCACTCAATTCCATTCCATTCCATTCCATTCCATTCCTTTCCATTCCATTCCATTCCATTCCGTTCCGTTCAACTCGGTTACATTCCATTCAATTCCATTCCATTCCATTCCATTCCATTCCATTCCATTCCATTCCATTCCATTCCATTCCGTTCTACTTTGGTACATTCCATTCCATTCCATTCCATTCCATTCCATTCCATTCCATTCCATTCCATTCCATTCCATTCCATTCCGTTCTACTCAGGTTGATTCCATTCTATTCCATTCCATTCAATTCCATTCCATTCCATTCCATTCCATTCGATTCCATTCCATTCCATTGCATAGAATTCCATTCCATTCCATTCCATTCCATGGAATTCCATTCCATTCCATTCCATTCCATTCCATTCCATTCCATTGAATTCCATTCCATTCCATTCCATTCCATTCCATTGAATTCCATTCCGTTCCATTCCATTCCATTGAATTCCATTCCATTCCATTCCATTCCATTCCATTCCATTCCATTTCATTCCATTCCATTCCATTGAATTCCATTCCATTCCATTCCATTCCATTCCATTCCATTCCATCCCATTCCATTCCATTCCATTCCATTCCGTTCTACTCGGGTTGATTCCATTCTATTCCATTCCATTCCATTCGATCCCATTTGATTCCATTCGATTCCATTCAATTCCATTCGATTCCATTCCATTCCACTCCATTCCATTCCATTGAATTCCATTCCATTCCATTGCATTCCATTCCATTGAATTCCATTCCATTCCATTCCATTCCATTGAATTCCATTCCATTCCATTCCATTCCATTGAATTCCATTCCATTCCATTCCATTCCATTCCATTCCATTCCATTCCATTCCATTCTACTGGTGTCCATTCCATTCCATTCCATTCCATTCCATTCCATTCCATTCCTTTCCATTCCATTGCATTCCATTGCATTCCATTCCATTCCATTCCATTCCATTCCATTCCATTCCATTCCACTCCACTCCACTCCACTCCACTCCATTCCACTCCACTCCACTCCGGTACATTCCATTCCATTCCATTCCATTCCATTCCATTCCATTCCATTCCGTGCTTCTCGGGTACATTCCGTTCCGTTCCATTCCATTCCATTCCATTCCATTCCGTTCCAGTGCACTCTACTCCACTCCACTCCACTCCACTCCACTCCGGTACATTCCATTCCATTCCATTCCATTCCATTTCCTTTCCCATTCCATTTCCATTCCCGTTCCATTTCCATTCCCGTTTCTTTTCCATTCCCGTTCCATTTCCATTCCAGTTCCATTACCATTCCCGTTCCATTTCCATTCCCGATCCATTTCCATTCCCGTTCCATTTCCATTCCCGTTTCATTTCCATTCCCGTTCCATTACCATTCCCGTTCCATTTCCGTTCCCGTTCCGTTTCCGTTCCCGTTCCATTTCCGTTCTCGTTCCGTTTCCGTTCCCGTTCCATTTCCATTCCCGTTCCATTTCCGTTCCCGTTCCATTTCCATTCCCGTTCCATTTCCATTCCCTTTCCATTTCCATTTCATTCCATTCCGTTCTGCTCGGGTACATTCCATTCCATTCCATTGCATTCCATTCCGTTCTGCTCCTGTCCATTCCATTCCATTCCAATCCGTTCCATTCCGTTCTACTCGGGTAGATTCCATTCCATTCCATTCCATTCCATTCCATTCCATTCCATTCCATTCTACTGGTGTCCATTCCATTCCATTCCATTCCATTCCATTCCATTCCATTCCATTCCATTCCATTCCATTCCATTCCATTGCATTCCATTCCATTCCATTCCATTCCATTCCGTTCCGTTCTACTCGGTTACATTCCATTCAATTCCATTCCATTCCGTTCTACTCGGGTAAATTCCATTCCATTCCATTCCATTCCTTTCCATTCCATTGCATTCCATTGCATTGCAAGCACTCAATTCCATTCCATTCCATTCCATTCCATTCCATTCCATTCCATTCCATTCTGTTCCGTTCAACTCGGTTACATTCCATTCAATTACATTCCATTCCGTTCTACTCGGTTACATTCCATTCCATTCCATTCCATTCCATTCCAATCCATTCCATTCCATTCCATTCCGTTCTACTCGGGTACATTCCGTTCCATTCCATTCCATTCCATTCCATTCCTTTCCGTTCTACTTTGGTACATTCCATTCCATTCCATTCCATTCCATTCCATTCCATTCCATTCCATTCCATTCCGTTCTACTCAGGTTGATTCCATTCTATTCCATTCCATTCCATTCCATTCCATTCCATTCCATTCCATTCCGTTCTACTCAGGTTGATTCCATTCTATTCCATTCCATTCCATTCCATTCCATTCCATTCCATTCCATTCGATTCCATTCCATTCCATTCCATGGAATTCCATTCCATTCCATTCCATTCCATGGAATTCCATTCCATTCCATTCCATTCCATTCCATTCCATTCCCTTGAATTCCATTCCATTCCATTCCATTCCATTCCATTCCATTGAATTCCATTCCGTTCCATTCCATTCCATTGAATTCCATTCCATTCCATTCCATTCCATTCCATTCCATTGAATTCCATTCCATTCCATTCCATTCCATTCCATTCCATCCCATTCCATTCCATTCCATTAAATTCCTTTCTACTCGGGTTGATTCCATTCTATTCCATTCCATTCCATTCGATCCCATTTGATTCCATTCGATTCCATTCAATTCCATTCGATTCCATTCCATTCCACTCCATTCCATTCCATTGAATTCCATTCCATTCCATTCCATTCCATTCCATTCCATTCCATTCCACTGAATTCCGTTCCATTCCATTCCATTCCGTTCCGTTCCGTTCCGTTCCGTTGCGTTCCGTTCCGTTCCGTTGTGTTCCGTTCCGTTCTACTCGGGTTGATTCCATTCTATTCCATTCCATTCCAATCCATTCCGTTCCATTCCATTGAATTCCATTCCATTCCATTCCATTCCATTCCATTCCATTCCATTCCATTCCATGGAATTCCGTTCCATTCCATTCCATTCCGTTCCGTTCCGTCCCGTTCCGTTCCGTTCCGTTCCGTTGCGTTCCGTTCCGTTCTACTCGGGTTGATTCCATTCTATTCCATTCCATTCCATTCGATTCCATTCGATTCCATTCGATTCCACTCCATTCCATTCCATAGAATTCCATTCCATTCCATTCCATTCCATGGAATTCCATTCCATTCCATTCCATTCCATTGAATTCCATTCCATTCCATTCCATTCCATTGAATTCCATTCCATTCCATTCCATTCCATTCCATTCCATTCCATTCCATTCTATTGTTGTCCATTCCATTCCATTCCATTCCATTCCATTCCATTCCATTCCATTCCTTTCCATTCCATTGCATTCCATTCCATTCCATTCCATTCCATTCCATTCCATTCCACTCCACTCCACTCCACTCCACTCCACTCCATTCCACTCCACTCCACTCCGGTACATTCCATTCCATTCCATTCAATTCCATTCCATTCCATTTCCATTCCCATTCCATTTCCATTCCCGTTCCATTTCCATTCCCGTTTCTTTTCCATTCCCGTTCCATTTCCATTCCAGTTCCATTACCATTCCCGTTCCATTTCCATTCCCGATCCATTTCCATTCCCGTTCCTTTTCCATTCCCGTTCCATTTCCATTCCCGTTCCGTTACCATTCCCGTTCCATTTCCGTTCCCGTTCCGTTTCCGTTCCCGTTCCATTTCCGTTCTCGTTCCGTTTCCGTTCCCGTTCCATTTCCATTCCCGTTCCATTTCCGTTCCCGTTCCATTTCCATTCCCGTTTCATTTCCGTTCCCGTTCCATTTCCATTCCCGTTCTATTTCCATTCCCTTTCCATTTCCATTTCATTCCATTCCGTTCTGCTCGGGTACATTCCATTCCATTCCATTGCATTCCATTCCGTTCTGCTCCTGTCCATTCCATTCCATTCCATTCCGTTCCATTCCGTTCTACTCGGGTAGATTCCATTCCATTCCATTCCATTCCATTCCATTCCATTCCATTCCATTCCATTCCATTCTACTGGTGTCCATTCCATTCCATTCCATTCCATTCCATTCCATTCCATTCCATTCCATTCCATTCCATTCCATTCCATTGCATTCCATTCCATTCCATTCCATTCCATTCCATTCCGTTCCGTTCTACTCGGTTACATTCCATTCAATTCCATTCCATTCCGTTCTACTCGGGTAGATTCCATTCCATTCCATTCCATTCCATTCCATTCCTTTCCATTCCATTGCATTCCATTGCATTGCATTGCACTCAATTCCATTCCATTCCATTCCATTCCATTCCATTCCATTCCATTCCATTCCGTTCCGTTCAACTCGGTTACATTCCATTCAATTACATTCCATTCCGTTCTACTCGGTTACATTCCATTCCATTCCATTCCATTCCATTCCAATCCATTCCATTCCATTCCATTCCGTTCTACTCGGGTACATTCCATTGCATTCCATTCCATTCCATTCCATTCCATTCCATTCCATTCCGTTCTACTTTGGTACATTCCATTCCATTCCATTCCATTCCATTCCATTCCATTGAATTCCATTCCATTCCATTCCATTCCATTCCATTCCATTCCATTCCATTCCATTCCATTCCATTCCATTCCATTCCATTCTATTGTTGTCCATTCCATTCCATTCCATTCCATTCCATTCCATTCCATTCCTTTCCATTCCATTGCATTCCATTGCATTCCATTCCATTCCATTCCATTCCATTCCATTCCACTCCACTCCACTCCACTCCACTCCATTCCACTCCACTCCACTCCGGTACATTCCATTCCATTCCCTTCCATTCCATTCCATTTAAATTTCCATTCCCATTCCATTTCCATTCCCGTTCCATTTCCATTCCCGTTTCTTTTCCATTCCCGTTCCATTTCCATTCCAGTTCCATTACCATTCCCGTTCCATTTTCATTCTCGATCCATTTCCATTCCCGTTCCTTTTCCATTCCCGTTCCATTTCCATTCCCGTTCCGTTACCATTCCCGTTCCATTTCCGTTCCCGTTCCGTTTCCGTTCCCGTTCCATTTCCGTTCTCGTTCCGTTTCCGTTCCCGTTCCATTTCCATTCCCGTTCCATTTCCGTTCCCGTTCCATTTCCGTTCCCGTTCCATTTCCATTCCCTTTCCATTTCCATTTCATTCCATTCCGTTCTGCTCGGGTACATTCCATTCCATTCCATTGCATTCCATTCCGTTCTGCTCCTGTCCATTCCATTCCATTCCATTCCGTTCCATTCCGTTCTACTCGGGTAGATTCCATTCCATTCCATTCCATTCCATTCCATTCCATTCCATTCCATTCTACTGGTGTCCATTCCATTCCATTCCATTCCATTCCATTCCATTCCATTCCATTGCATTCCATTCCATTCCATTCCATTCCATTCCGTTCCGTTCCATTCCGTTCTGCTCCTGTCCATTCCATTCCATTCCAATCCGTTCCATTCCGTTCTACTCGGGTAGATTCCATTCCATTCCATTCCATTCCATTCCATTCCATTCCATTCCATTCCATTCCATTCCATTCCATTCTACTGGTGTCCATTCTATTCCATTCCATTCCATTCCATTCCATTCCATTCCATTCCATTCCATTCCATTCCATTCCATTGCATTAAATTCCATTCCATTCCATTCCGTTCCGTTCTACTCGGTTACATTCCATTCAATTCCATTCCATTCCGTTCTACTCGGGTAGATTCCATTCCATTCCATTCCATTCCTTTCCATTCCATTGCATTCCATTGCATTGCATTGCACTCAATTCCATTCCATTCCATTCCATTCCTTTCCATTCCATTCCATTCCATTCCGTTCCGTTCAACTCGGTTACATTCCATTCAATTACATTCCATTCCGTTCTACTCGGTTACATTCCATTCCATTCCATTCCATTCCAATCCATTCCATTCAATTCCATTCCGTTCTACTCGGGTACATTCCGTTCCATTCCATTCCATTCCATTCCATTCCATTCCATTCCATTCCTTTCCGTTCTACTTTGTACATTCCATTCCATTCCATTCCATTCCATTCCATTCCATTCCATTACTTTCCATTCCATTCCATTCCGTTCTACTCAGGTTGATTCCATTCTATTCCATTGCATTCCATTCCATTCCATTCCATTCCATTCCATTCCATTCGATTCCATTCCATTCCATTCCATTAAATTCCATTCCATTCCATTCCATTCCATGGAATTCCATTCCATTCCATTCCATTCCATTCCATTCCATGGAATTCCATTCCATTCCATTCCATTCCATTCCATTCCATTCCATTCCATTCCATTCCACTCCACTCCACTCCACTCCACTCCATTCCACTCCACTCCACTCCGGTACATTCCATTCCATTCCATTCCATTCCATTCCGTGCTTCTCGGGTACATTCCGTTCCGTTCCATTCCATTCCATTCCATTCCATTCCGTTCCAGTGCACTCTACTCCACTCCACTCCACTCCACTCCACTCCGGTACATTCCATTCCATTCCATTCCATTCCATTCCATTCCATTCCATTCCATTTCCATTCCCATTCCATTTCCATTCCCGTTCCATTTCCATTCCCGTTTCTTTTCCATTCCCGTTCCATTTCCATTCCAGTTCCATTACCATTCCCGTTCCATTTCCATTCCCGATCCATTTCCATTCCCGTTCCATTTCCATTCTCGTTCCATTTCCATTCCCGTTCCATTACCATTCCCGTTCCATTTCCGTTCCCGTTCCGTTTCCGTTCCCGTTCCATTTCCGTTCTCGTTCCGTTTCCGTTCCCGTTCCATTTCCATTCCCGTTCCATTTCCGTTCCCGTTCCGTTTCCGTTCCCGTTCCATTTCCGTTCTCGTTCCGTTTCCTTTCCCGTTTCATTTCCATTCCCGTTCCATTTCCGTTCCCGTTCCATTTCCATTCCCGTTCCATTTCCATTCCCTTTCCATTTCCATTTCATTCCATTCCGTTCTGCTCGGGTACATTCCATTCCATTCCATTGAATTCCATTCCGTTCTGCTCCTGTCCATTCCATTCCATTCCACTCCGTTCCATTCCGTTCTACTCGGGTAGATTCCATTCCATTCCATTCCATTCCATTCCATTCCATTCCATTCCATTCAACTGGTGTCCATTCCATTCCATTCCATTCCATTCCATTCCATTCCATTCCATTCCATTGCATTCCATTCCATTCCATTCCATTCCGTTCCGTTCTACTCGGTTACATTCCATTCAATTCCATTCCATTCCGTTCTACTCGGATAGATTCCATTCCATTCAATTCCATTCCTTTCCATTCCATTGCATTCCATTGCATTGCATTGCACTCAATTCCATTCCATTCCATTCCATTCCATTCCATTCCATTCCATTCCGTTCCGTTCAACTCGGTTACATTCCATTCAATTACATTCCATTCCGTTCTACTCGGTTACATTCCATTCCATTCCATTCCATTCCATTCCAATCCATTCCATTCCATTCCATTCCGTTCTACTCGGGTACATTCCATTCCATTCCATTCCATTCCATTCCATTCCATTCCATTCCATTCTATTCCATTCCATTTCGTTCTACTTTTGTACATTCCATTCCATTCCATTCCATTCCATTCCATTCCATTACATTCCATTCCATTCCATTCCATTCTACTCAGGTTGATTCCATTCTATTCCATTCCATTCCATTCCATTACATTCCATTCCATTCCATTCCATTCCATTCCATTCCTTTCCATTCCATTGCATTCCATTGCATTCAATTCCATTCCATTCCATTCCATTCCATTCCATTCCATTCCACTCCACTCCACTCCACTCCACTCCATTCCACTCCACTCCACTCCGGTACATTCCATTCCATTCCATTCCATTCCATTCCATTCCATTCCGTGCTTCTCGGGTACATTCCGTTCCGTTCCATTCCATTCCATTCCATTCCATTCCGTTCCAGTGCACTCTACTCCACTCCACTCCACTCCACTCCACTCCGGTACATTCCATTCCATTCCATTCCATTCCATTCCATTCCATTCCATTTCCATTCCCATTCCATTTCCATTCCCGTTCCATTTCCATTCCCGTTTCTTTTCCATTCCCGTTCCATTTCCATTCCAGTTCCATTACCATTCCCGTTCCATTTCCATTCCCGATCCATTTCCATTCCCGTTCCATTTCCATTCCCGTTCCATTTCCATTCCCGTTCCATTACCATTCCCGTTCCATTTCCGTTCCCGTTCCATTTCCATTCCCGTTCCATTTCCATTCCCTTTCCATTTCCATTTCATTCCATTCCGTTCTGCTCGGGTACATTCCATTCCATTCCATTGCATTCCATTCCGTTCTGCTCCTGTCCATTCCATTCCATTCCATTCCGTTCCATTCCGTTCTACTCGGGTAGACTCCATTCCATTCCATTCCATTCCATTCCATTCCATTCCATTCCATTCCATTCCATTCTACTGGTGTCCATTCCATTCCATTCCATTCCATTCCATTCCATTCCATTCCATTCCATTGCATTCCATTCCATTCCATTCCATTCCATTCCGTTCCGTTCTACTCGGTTACATTCCATTCAATTCCATTCCATTCCGTTCTACTCGGGTAAATTCCATTCCATTCCATTCCATTCCTTTCCATTCCATTGCATTCCATTGCATTGCAAGCACTCAATTCCATTCCATTCCATTCCATTCCATTCCATTCCATTCCATTACATTCTGTTCCGTTCAACTCGGTTACATTCCATTCAATTACATTCCATTCCGTTCTACTCGGTTACATTCCATTCCATTCCATTCCATTCCATTCCAATCCATTCCATTCCATTCCATTCCGTTCTACTCGGGTACATTCCGTTCCATTCCATTCCATTCCATTCCATTCCTTTCCGTTCTACTTTGGTACATTCCATTCCATTCCATTCCATTCCATTCCATTCCATTCCATTCCATTCCATTCCGTTCTACTCAGGTTGATTCCATTCTATTCCATTCCATTCCATTCCATTCCATTCCATTCCATTCCATTCCGTTCTACTCAGGTTGATTCCATTCTATTCCATTCCATTCCATTCCATTCCATTCCATTCCATTCCATTCCATTCCATTCGATTCCATTCCATTCCATTCCATGGAATTCCATTCCATTCCATTCCATTCCATGGAATTCCATTCCATTCCATTCCATTCCATTCCATTCCATTCCCTTGAATTCCATTCCATTCCATTCCATTCCATTCCATTGAATTCCATTCCGTTCCATTCCATTCCATTGAATTCCATTCCATTCCATTCCATTCCATTCCATTCCATTGAATTCCATTCCATTCCATTCCATTCCATTCCATTCCATCCCATTCCATTCCATTCCATTAAATTCCTTTCTACTCGGGTTGATTCCATTCTATTCCATTCCATTCCATTCGATCCCATTTGATTCCATTCGATTCCATTCAATTCCATTCGATTCCATTCCATTCCACTCCATTCCATTCCATTGAATTCCATTCCATTCCATTCCATTCCATTCCATTCCATTCCATTCCACTGAATTCCGTTGCATTCCATTCCATTCCGTTCCGTTCCGTTCCGTTCCGTTGCGTTCCGTTCCGTTCCGTTGTGTTCCGTTCCGTTCTACTCGGGTTGATTCCATTCTATTCCATTCCATTCCAATCCATTCCGTTCCATTCCATTGAATTCCATTCCATTCCATTCCATTCCATTCCATTCCATTCCATTCCATTCCATGGAATTCCGTTCCATTCCATTCCATTCCGTTCCGTTCTGTCCCGTTCCGTTCCGTTCCGTTCCGTTGCGTTCCGTTCCGTTCTACTCGGGTTGATTCCATTCTATTCCATTCCATTCCATTCGATTCCATTCGATTCCATTCAATTCCACTCCATTCCATTCCATAGAATTCCATTCCATTCCATTCCATTCCATTGAATTCCATTCCATTCCATTCCATTCCATTGAATTCCATTCCATTCCATTCCATTCCATTGAATTCAATTCCATTCCATTCCATTCCATTCCATTCCATTCCATTCCATTCCATTCCATTCCATTCTATTGTTGTCCATTCCATTCCATTCCATTCCATTCCATTCCATTCCATTCCATTCCTTTCCATTCCATTGCATTCCATTCCATTCCATTCCATTCCATTCCATTCCATTCCACTCCACTCCACTCCACTCCACTCCACTCCATTCCACTCCACTCCACTCCGGTACATTCCATTCCATTCCATTCCATTCCATTCCATTCCATTCCATTCCGTGCTTCTCGGGTACATTCCGTTCCGTTCCATTCCATTCCATTCCATTCCATTCCGTTCCAGTGCACTCTACTCCACTCCACTCCACTCCACTCCACTCCGGTACATTCCATTCCATTCCATTCCATTCCATTCCATTCCATTTCCATTCCCATTCCATTTCCATTCCCGTTCCATTTCCATTCCCGTTTCTTTTCCATTCCCGTTCCATTTCCATTCCAGTTCCATTACCATTCCCGTTCCATTTCCATTCCCGATCCATTTCCATTCCCGTTCCATTTCCATTCTCGTTCCATTTCCATTCCCGTTCCATTACCATTCCCGTTCCATTTCCGTTCCCGTTCCGTTTCCGTTCCCGTTCCATTTCCGTTCTCGTTCCGTTTCCGTTCCCGTTCCATTTCCATTCCCGTTCCATTTCCGTTCCCGTTCCGTTTCCGTTCCCGTTCCATTTCCGTTCTCGTTCCGTTTCCTTTCCCGTTCCATTTCCATTCCCGTTCCATTTCCGTTCCCGTTCCATTTCCATTCCCGTTCCATTTCCATTCCCTTTCCATTTCCATTTCATTCCATTCCGTTCTGCTCGGGTACATTCCATTCCATTCCATTGCATTCCATTCCGTTCTGCTCCTGTCCATTCCATTCCATTCCACTCCGTTCCATTCCGTTCTACTCGGGTAGATTCCATTCCATTCCATTCCATTCCATTCCATTCCATTCCATTCCATTCCATTCAACTGGTGTCCAGTCCATTCCATTCCATTCCATTCCATTCCATTCCATTCCATTCCATTGCATTCCATTCCATTCCATTCCATTCCGTTCCGTTCTACTCGGTTACATTCCATTCAATTCCATTCCATTCCGTTCTACTCGGGTAGATTCCATTCCATTCAATTCCATTCCTTTCCATTCCATTGCATTCCATTGCATTGCATTGCACTCAATTCCATTCCATTCCATTCCATTCCATTCCATTCCATTCCGTTCCGTTCAACTCGGTTACATTCCATTCAATTACATTCCATTCCGTTCTACTCGGTTACATTCCATTCCATTCCATTCCATTCCATTCCAATCCATTCCATTCCATTCCATTCTGTTCTACTCGGGTACATTCCATTCCATTCCATTCCATTCCATTCCATTCCATTCTATTCCATTCCATTCCGTTCTACTTTGGTATATTCCATTCCATTCCATTCCATTCCATTCCATTCCATTACATTCCATTCCATTCCATTCCGTTCTACTCAGGTTGATTCCATTCTATTCCATTCCATTCCATTCCATTCCATTCCATTCCACTCCATTCCATTCCATTCCATTCCATTCCATTCCTTTCCATTCCATTGCATTCCTTTGCATTCCATTCCATTCCATTCCATTCCATTCCATTCCATTCCATTCCACTCCACTCCACTCCACTCCACTCCATTCCACTCCACTCCACTCCGGTACATTCCATTCCATTCCATTCCATTCCATTCCATTCCATTCCGTGCTTCTCGGGTTCCATTCCATTCCATTCCATTCCATTCCATTCCATTCCATTGAATTCCATTCCATTCCATTCCATTCCATTCCATTCCATCCCATTCCATTCCATTCCATTCCATTCGGTTCTACTCGGGTTGATTCCATTCTATTCCATTCCATTCCTTTCGATCCCATTTGATTCCATTCGATTCCATTCAATTCCATTCGATTCCATTCCATTCCACTCCATTCCATTCCATTGAATTCCATTCCATTCCATTCCATTCCATTCCATTCCATTCCATTCCACTGAATTCCGTTCCATTCCATTCCATCCGTTCCGTTCCGTTCCGTTCCGTTGCGTTCCGTTCCGTTCCGTTGTGTTCCGTTCCGTTCTACTCGGGTTGATTCCATTCTATTCCATTCCATTCCAATCCATTCCGTTCCATTCCATTGAATTCCATTCCATTCCATTCCATTCCATTCCATTCCATTCCATTCCATTCCATTCCATGGAATTCCGTTCCATTCCATTCCATTCCGTTCCGTTCCGTCCCGTTCCGTTCCGTTCCGTTCCGTTGCGTTCCGTTCCGTTCTACTCCGGTTGATTCCATTCTATTCCATTCCATTCCATTCGATTCCATTTGATTCCATTCGATTCCACTCCATTCCATTCCATAGAATTCCATTCCATTCCATTCCATTCCATTGAATTCCATTCCATTCCATTCCATTCCATTGAATTCCATTCCATTCCATTCCATTCCATTGAATTCCATTCCATTCCATTCCATTCCATTCCATTCCATTCCATTCCATTCCATTCCATTCCATTCCATTCTATTGTTGTCCATTCCATTCCATTCCATTCCATTCCATTCCATTCCATTCCATTCCATTCCTTTCCATTCCATTGCATTCCATTGCATTCCATTCCATTCCATTCCATTCCATTCCATTCCATTCCATTCCACTCCACTCCACTCCACTCCACTCCACTCCATTCCACTCCACTCCACTCCGGTACATTCCATTCCATTCCATTCAATTCCATTCCATTCCATTTCCATTCCCATTCCATTTCCATTCCCGTTCCATTTCCATTCCCGTTTCTTTTCCATTCCCGTTCCATTTCCATTCCAGTTCCATTACCATTCCCGTTCCATTTCCATTCCCGATCCATTTCCATTCCCGTTCCTTTTCCATTCCCGTTCCATTTCCATTCCCGTTCCGTTACCATTCCCGTTCCATTTCCGTTCCCGTTCCGTTTCCGTTCCCGTTCCATTTCCGTTCTCGTTCCGTTTCCGTTCCCGTTCCATTTCCATTCCCGTTCCATTTCGGTTCCCGTTCCATTTCCATTCCCGTTCCATTTCCATTCCCTTTCCATTTCCATTTCATTCCATTCCGTTCTGCTCGGGTACATTCCATTCCATTCCATTGCATTCCATTCCGTTCTGCTCCTGTCCATTCCATTCCATTCCATTCCGTTCCATTCCGTTCTACTCGGGTAGATTCCATTCCATTCCATTCCATTCCATTCCATTCCATTCCATTCCATTCTACTGGTGTCCATTCCATTCCATTCCATTCCATTCCATTCCATTCCATTCCATTGCATTCCTTTCCATTCCATTCCATTCCATTCCGTTCCGTTCCATTCCGTTCTGCTCCTGTCCATTCCATTCCATTCCAATCCGTTCCATTCCGTTCTACTCGGGTAGATTCCATTCCATTCCATTCCATTCCATTCCATTCCATTCCATTCCATTCCATTCCATTCCATTCCATTCTACTGGTGTCCATTCTATTCCATTCCATTCCATTCCATTCCATTCCATTCCATTGCATTCCATTCCATTCCATTCCATTCCGTTCCGTTCTACTCGGTTACATTCCATTCAATTCCATTCCATTCCGTTCTACTCGGGTAGATTCCATTCCATTCCATTCCATTCCTTTCCATTCCATTGCATTCCATTGCATTGCATTGCACTCAATTCCATTCCATTCCATTCCATTCCTTTCCATTCCATTCCATTCCATTCCGTTCCGTTCAACTCGGTTACATTCCATTCAATTACATTCCATTCCGTTCTACTCGGTTACATTCCATTCCATTCCATTCCATTCCAATCCATTCCATTCCATTCCATTCCGTTCTACTCGGGTACATTCCGTTCCATTCCATTCCATTCCATTCCATTCCATTCCATTCCATTCCTTTCCGTTCTACTTTGGTACATTCCATTCCATTCCATTCCATTCCATTCCATTCCATTCCATTCCATTCCATTCCGTTCTACTCAGGTTGATTCCATTCTATTCCATTCCATTACATTCCATTCCATTCCATTCCATTCCATTCGATTCCATTCCATTCCATTCCATTGAATTCCATTCCATTCCATTCCATTCCATTCCATTCCATTCCATTCCATTCCATTGAATTCCATTCCATTCCATTGAATTCCATTCCATTCCATTCCATTCCATTCCATTCCATTCCATTCCATTCCATTCCATTCCATTGAATTCCATTCCATTCCATTCCATTCCATTCCATTGAATTCCATTCCGTTCCATTCCATTCCATAGAATTCCATTCCATTCCATTCCATTCCATTCCATTCCATTGAATTCCATTCCATTCCATTCCATTCCATTCCATTCCATTCCATCCCATTCCATTCCATTCCATTAAATTCCTTTCTACTCGGGTTGATTCCATTCTATTCCATTCCATTCCATTCGATCCCATTTGATTCCATTCGATTCCATTCAATTCCATTCGATTCCATTCCATTCCACTCCATTCCATTCCATGGAATTCCATTCCATTCCATTCCATTCCATTCCATTCCATTCCATGGAATTCCATTCCATTCCATTCCATTCCATTCCATAGAATTCCATTCCATTCCATTCCATTCCACTGAATTCCGTTCCATTCCATTCCATTCCGTTCCGTTCCGTTCCGTTCCGTTCTGTTGCGTTCCGTTCCGTTCCGTTGTGTTCCGTTCCGTTCTACTCGGGTTGATTCCATTCTATTCCATTCCATTCCAATCCATTCCGTTCCATTCCATTGAATTCCATTCCATTCCATTCCATTCCATTCCATTCCATTCCATTCCATTCCATTCCATTCCATTGAATTCCATTCCATTCCATTCCATTCCATTCCATTCCATTCCATTGAATTCCATTCCATTCCATTCCATTCCATGGAATTCCGTTCCATTCCATTCCATTCCGTTCCTTTCCGTCCCGTTCCGTTCCGTTCCGTTCCGTTGCGTTCCGTTCCGTTCTACTCGGGTTGATTCCATTCTATTCCATTCCATTCCATTCGATTCCATTCGATTCCATTCGATTCCACTCCATTCCATTCCATTCCATTCCATTCCATTCCATTCCATTCCATTCCATTGAATTCCATTCCATTCCATTCCATTCCATGGAATTCCATTCCATTCCATTCCATTCCATTCCATTCCATTCCATTCCATTCCATTCCATTCCATTCCATTCCATTCCATTCCATTCTACTGGTGTCCATTCCATTCCATTCCATTCCACTCCATTCCATTCCATTCCTTTCCATTCCATTCCATTCCATTGCATTCCATTCCATTCCATTCCATTCCATTCCATTCCATTCCATTCCACTCCACTCCACTCCACTCCGCTCCATTCCACTCCACTCCACTCCGGTACATTCCATTCCATTCCATTCAATTCCATTCCATTCCATTTCCGTTCCCATTCCATTTCCATTCCCGTTCCATTTCCATTCCCGTTTCTTTTCCATTCCCGTTCCATTTCCATTCCAGTTCCATTACCATTCCCGTTCCATTTCCATTCCCGATCCATTTCCATTCCCGTTCCTTTTCCATTCCCGTTCCATTTCCATTCCCGTTCCGTTACCATTCCCGTTCCATTTCCGTTCCCGTTCCGTTTCCGTTCCCGTTCCATTTCCGTTCTCGTTCCGTTTCCGTTCCCGTTCCATTTCCATTCCCGTTCCATTTCGGTTCCCGTTCCATTTCCATTCCCGTTCCATTTCCATTCCCTTTCCATTTCCATTTCATTCCATTCCGTTCTGCTCGGGTACATTCCATTCCATTCCATTGCATTCCATTCCGTTCTGCTCCTGTCCATTCCATTCCATTCCATTCCGTTCCATTCCGTTCTACTCGGGTAGATTCCATTCCATTCCATTCCATTCCATTCCATTCCATTCCATTCCATTCTACTGGTGTCCATTCCATTCCATTCCATTCCATTCCATTCCATTCCATTCCATTCCATTGCATTCCTTTCCATTCCATTCCATTCCATTCCGTTCCGTTCCATTCCGTTCTGCTCCTGTCCATTCCATTCCATTCCAATCCGTTCCATTCCGTTCTACTCGGGTAGATTCCATTCCATTCCATTCCATTCCATTCCATTCCATTCCATTCCATTCCATTCCATTCCATTCTACTGGTGTCCATTCTATTCCATTCCATTCCATTCCATTCCATTCCATTCCATTCCATTCCATTCCATTGCATTCCATTCCATTCCATTCCATTCCGTTCCGTTCTACTCGGTTACATTCCATTCAATTCCATTCCATTCCGTTCTACTCGGGTAGATTCCATTCCATTCCATTCCATTCCTTTCCATTCCATTGCATTCCATTGCATTGCATTGCACTCAATTCCATTCCATTCCATTCCATTCCTTTCCATTCCATTCCATTCCATTCCGTTCCGTTCAACTCGGTTACATTCCATTCAATTACATTCCATTCCGTTCTACTCGGTTACATTCCATTCCATTCCATTCCATTCCAATCCATTCCATTCCATTCCATTCCGTTCTACTCGGGTACATTCCGTTCCATTCCATTCCATTCCATTCCATTCCATTCCATTCCTTTCCGTTCTACTTTGGTACATTCCATTCCATTCCATTCCATTCCATTCCATTCCATTCCATTCCATTCCATTCCATTCCGTTCTACTCAGGTTGATTCCATTCTATTCCATTCCATTACATTCCATTCCATTCCATTCCATTCCATTCGATTCCATTCCATTCCATTCCATTGAATTCCATTCCATTCCATTCCATTCCATTCCATTCCATTCCATTCCATTCCATTGAATTCCATTCCATTCCATTCCATTCCATGGAATTCCATTCCATTCCATTCCATTCCATTCCATTCCATTCCATTCCATTCCATTGAATTCCATTCCATTCCATTCCATTCCATTCCATTGAATTCCATTCCGTTCCATTCCATTCCATAGAATTCCATTCCATTCCATTCCATTCCATTCCATTCCATTGAATTCCATTCCATTCCATTCCATTCCATTCCATTCCATCCCATTCCATTCCATTCCATTAAATTCCTTTCTACTCGGGTTGATTCCATTCTATTCCATTCCATTCCATTCGATCCCATTTGATTCCATTCGATTCCATTCAATTCCATTCGATTCCATTCCATTCCACTCCATTCCATTCCATGGAATTCCATTCCATTCCATTCCATTCCATTCCATGGAATTCCATTCCATTCCATTCCATTCCATTCCATAGAATTCCATTCCATTCCATTCCATTCCACTGAATTCCGTTCCATTCCATTCCATTCCGTTCCGTTCCGTTCCGTTCCGTTCTGTTGCGTTCCGTTCCGTTCCGTTGTGTTCCGTTCCGTTCTACTCGGGTTGATTCCATTCTATTCCATTCCATTCCAATCCATTCCGTTCCATTCCATTGAATTCCATTCCATTCCATTCCATTCCATTCCATTCCATTCCATTCCATTCCATTGAATTCCATTCCATTCCATTCCATTCCATTCCATTCCATTCCATTGAATTCCATTCCATTCCATTCCATTCCATGGAATTCCGTTCCATTCCATTCCATTCCGTTCCTTTCCGTCCCGTTCCGTTCCGTTCCGTTCCGTTGCGTTCCGTTCCGTTCTACTCGGGTTGATTCCATTCTATTCCATTCCATTCCATTCGATTCCATTCGATTCCATTCGATTCCACTCCATTCCATTCCATTCCATTCCATTCCATTCCATTCCATTGAATTCCATTCCATTCCATTCCATTCCATGGAATTCCATTCCATTCCATTCCATTCCATGGAATTCCATTCCATTCCATTCCATTCCATTCCATTCCATTCCATTCCATTCCATTCCATTCTACTGGTGTCCATTCCATTCCATTCCATTCCATTCCATTCCATTCCATTCCTTTCCATTCCATTGCATTCCATTGCATTCCATTCCATTCCATTCCATTCCATTCCATTCCATTCCATTCCATTCCACTCCACTCCACTCCACTCCGCTCCATTCCACTCCACTCCACTCCGGTACATTCCATTCCATTCCATTCCATTCCATTCCATTCCATTCCGTGCTTCTCGGGTACATTCCGTTCCGTTCCATTCCATTCCATTCCATTCCATTCCGTTCCAGTGCACTCTACTCCACTCCACTCCACTCCACTCCACTCCGGTACATTCCATTCCATTCCATTCCATTCCATTCCATTCCATTTCCATTCCCATTCCATTTCCATTCCCGTTCCATTTCCATTCCCGTTTCTTTTCCATTCCCGTTCCATTTCCATTCCAGTTCCATTACCATTCCCGTTCCATTTCCATTCCCGATCCATTTCCATTCCCGTTCCTTTTCCATTCCCGTTCCATTTCCATTCCCGTTCCGTTACCATTCCCGTTCCATTTCCGTTCCCGTTCCGTTTCCGTTCCCGTTCCATTTCCGTTCTCGTTCCGTTTCCGTTCCCGTTCCATTTCCATTCCCGTTCCATTTCCGTTCCCGTTCCATTTCCATTCCCGTTTCATTTCCGTTCCCGTTCCATTTCCATTCCCGTTCTATTTCCATTCCCTTTCCATTTCCATTTCATTCCATTCCGTTCTGCTCAGGTACATTCCATTCCATTCCATTGCATTCCATTCCGTTCTGCTCCTGTCCATTCCATTCCATTCCATTCCGTTCCATTCCGTTCTACTCGGGTAGATTCCATTCCATTCCATTCCATTCCATTCCATTCCATTCCATTCCATTCCATTCCATTCCATTCTACTGGTGTCCATTCCATTCCATTCCATTCCATTCCATTCCATTCCATTCCATTCCATTCCATTCCATTGCATTCCATTCCATTCCATTCCATTCCATTCCGTTCCGTTCTACTCGGTTACATTCCATTCAATTCCATTCCATTCCGTTCTACTCGGGTAGATTCCATTCCATTCCATTCCATTCCATTCCATTCCATTCCATTCCTTTCCATTCCATTGCATTCCATTGCATTGCATTGCACTCAATTCCATTCCATTCCATTCCATTCCATTCCATTCCATTCCATTCCATTCCATTCCGTTCCGTTCAACTCGGTTACATTCCATTCAATTACATTGCATTCCGTTCTACTCGGTTACATTCCATTCCATTCCATTCCATTCCATTCCAATCCATTCCATTCCATTCCATTCCGTTCTACTCGGGTACATTCCATTGCATTCCATTCCATTCCATTCCATTCCATTCCATTCCGTTCTACTTTGGTACATTCCATTCCATTCCATTCCATTCCATTCCATTCCATTGAATTCCATTCCATTCCATTCCATTCCATTCCATTCCATTCCATTCCATTCCATTCCATTCCATTCCATTCCATTCTATTGTTGTCCATTCCATTCCATTCCATTCCATTCCATTCCATTCCATTCCATTCCATTCCATTCCATTGCATTCCATTCCATTCCATTCCATTCCATTCCATTCCACTCCACTCCACTCCACTCCACTCCATTCCACTCCACTCCACTCCGGTACATTCCATTCCATTCCATTCCCTTCCATTCCATTCCATTCCATTTCCATTCCCATTCCATTTCCATTCCCGTTCCATTTCCATTCCCGTTTCTTTTCCATTCCCGTTCCATTTCCATTCCAGTTCCATTACCATTCCCGTTCCATTTTCATTCTCGATCCATTTCCATTCCCGTTCCTTTTCCATTCCCGTTCCATTTCCATTCCCTTTCCGTTACCATTCCCGTTCCATTTCCGTTCCCGTTCCGTTTCCGTTCCCGTTCCATTTCCGTTCTCGTTCCGTTTCCGTTCCCGTTCCATTTCCATTCCCGTTCCATTTCGGTTCCCGTTCCATTTCCATTCCCGTTCCATTTCCATTCCCTTTCCATTTCCATTTCATTCCATTCCGTTCTGCTCGGGTACATTCCATTCCATTCCATTGCATTCCATTCCGTTCTGCTCCTGTCCATTCCATTCCATTCCATTCCGTTCCATTCCGTTCTACTCGGGTAGATTCCATTCCATTCCATTCCATTCCATTCCATTCCATTCCATTCCATTCTACTGGTGTCCATTCCATTCCATTCCATTCCATTCCATTCCATTCCATTCCATTCCATTGCATTCCATTCCATTCCATTCCATTCCATTCCGTTCCGTTCCATTCCGTTCTGCTCCTGTCCATTCCATTCCATTCCAATCCGTTCCATTCCGTTCTACTCGGGTAGATTCCATTCCATTCCATTCCATTCCATTCCATTCCATTCCATTCCATTCCATTCCATTCCATTCCATTCCATTCTACTGGTGTCCATTCTATTCCATTCCATTCCATTCCATTCCATTCCATTCCATTCCATTCCATTCCATTGCATTCCATTCCATTCCATTCCATTCCGTTCCGTTCTACTCGGTTACATTCCATTCAATTCCATTCCATTCCGTTCTACTCGGGTAGATTCCATTCCATTCCATTCCATTCCTTTCCATTCCATTGCATTCCATTGCATTGCATTGCACTCAATTCCATTCCATTCCATTCCATTCCTTTCCATTCCATTCCATTCCATTCCGTTCCGTTCAACTCGGTTACATTCCATTCAATTACATTCCATTCCGTTCTACTCGGTTACATTCCATTCCATTCCATTCCATTCCAATCCATTCCATTCCATTCCATTCCGTTCTACTCGGGTACATTCCGTTCCATTCCATTCCATTCCATTCCATTCCATTCCATTCCTTTCCGTTCTACTTTGGTACATTCCATTCCATTCCATTCCATTCCATTCCATTCCATTCCATTCCATTCCATTACTTTCCATTCCATTCCATTCCGTTCTACTCAGGTTGATTCCATTCTATTCCATTCCATTCCATTCCGTTCCATTCCATTCCATTCCATTCCATTCCATTCCATTCCTTTCCGTTCTACTTTGGTACATTCCATTCCATTCCATTCCATTCCATTCCATTCCATTCCATTCCATTCCATTCCATTCCATTCCATTCCATTCCATTGAATTCCATTCCATTCCATTCCATTCCATTCCATTGAATTCCATTCCGTTCCATTCCATTCCATTGAATTCCATTCCATTCCATTGCATTCCATTCCATTCCATTGAATTCCATTCCATTCCATTCCATTCCATTCCATTCCATTCCATCCCATTCCATTCCATTCCATTAAATTCCTTTCTACTCGGGTTGATTCCATTCTATTCCATTCCATTCCATTCGATCCCATTTGATTCCATTCGATTCCATTCAATTCCATTCGATTCCATTCCATTCCACTCCATTCCATTCCATTGAATTCCATTCCATTCCATTCCATTCCATTCCATTCCATTCCATTCCATGGAATTCCATTCCATTCCATTCCATTCCATTCCATGGAATTCCATTCCATTCCATTCCATTCCATTCCATAGAATTCCGTTCCATTCCATTCCATTCCACTGAATTCCGTTCCATTCCATTCCATTCCGTTCCGTTCCTTTCCGTTCCGTTCCGTTCTGTTGCGTTCCGTTCCGTTCCGTTGTGTTCCGTTCCGTTCTACTCGGGTTGATTCCATTCTATTCCATTCCATTCCAATCCATTCCGTTCCATTCCATTGAATTCCATTCCATTCCATTCCATTCCATTCCATTCCATTCCATTCCATTCCATTCCATTGAATTCCATTCCATTCCATTCCATTCCATTCCATTCCATTCCATAGAATTCCATTCCATTCCATTCCATTCCATGGAAATCCGTTCCATTCCATTCCATTCCGTTCCTTTCCGTCCCGTTCCGTTCCGTTCCGTTCCGTTGCGTTCCGTTCCGTTCTACTCGGGTTGATTCCATTCTATTCCATTCCATTCCATTCGATTCCATTCGATTCCATTCGATTCCACTCCATTCCATTCCATAGAATTCCATTCCATTCCATTCCATTCCATTGAATTCCATTCCATTCCATTCCATTCCATTCCATTCCATTCCATTCTACTGGTGTCCATTCCATTCCATTCCATTCCATTCCATTCCATTCCATTCCATTCCTTTCCATTCCATTGCATTCCATTGCATTCCATTCCATTCCATTCCATTCCATTCCATTCCATTCCATTCCATTCCACTCTACTCCACTCCACTCCACTCCATTCCACTCCACTCCACTCCGGTACATTCCATTCCATTCCATTCCATTCCATTCCATTCCATTCCGTGCTTCTCGGGTACATTCCGTTCCGTTCCATTCCATTCCATTCCATTCCATTCCGTTCCAGTGCACTCTACTCCACTCCACTCCACTCCACTCCACTCCGGTACATTCCATTCCATTCCATTCCATTCCATTCCATTTCCATTCCCATTCCATTTCCATTCCCGTTCCATTTCCATTCCCGTTTCTTTTCCATTCCCGATCCATTTCCATTCCAGTTCCATTACCATTCCCGTTCCATTTCCATTCCCGATCCATTTCCATTCCCGTTCCTTTTCCATTCCCGTTCCATTTCCATTCCCGTTCCGTTACCATTCCCGTTCCATTTCCGTTCCCGTTCCGTTTCCGTTCCCGTTCCATTTCCGTTCTCGTTCCGTTTCCGTTCCCGTTCCATTTCCATTCCCGTTCCATTTCCGTTCCCGTTCCATTTCCATTCCCGTTCCATTTCCGTTCCCGTTCCATTTCCATTCCCGTTCCATTTCCGTTCCCGTTCCATTTCCATTCCCGTTCTATTTCCATTCCCTTTCCATTTCCATTTCATTCCATTCCGTTCTGCTCGGGTACATTCCATTCCATTCCATTGCATTCCATTCCGTTCTGCTCCTGTCCATTCCATTCCATTCCATTCCGTTCCATTCCGTTCTACTCGGGTAGATTCCATTCCATTCCATTCCATTCCATTCCATTCCATTCCATTCCATTCCATTCCATTCCATTCCATTCTACTGGTGTCCATTCCATTCCATTCCATTCCATTCCATTCCATTCCATTCCATTGCATTCCATTCCATTCCATTCCATTCCATTCCGTTCCGTTCTACTCGGTTACATTCCATTCAATTCCATTCCATTCCGTTCTACTCGGGTAGATTCCATTCCATTCCATTCCATTCCATTCCTTTCCATTCCATTGCATTCCATTGCATTGCATTGCACTCAATTCCATTCCATTCCATTCCATTCCATTCCATTCCATTCCATTCCATTCCATTCCATTCCGTTCCGTTCAACTCGGTTACATTCCATTCAATTACATTCCATTCCGTTCTACTCGGTTACATTCCATTCCATTCCATTCCATTCCATTCCAATCCATTCCATTCCATTCCATTCCGTTCTACTCGGGTACATTCCATTCCATTCCATTCCATTCCATTCCATTCCATTCCATTCCATTCCATTCCGTTCTACTTTGGTACATTCCATTCCATTCCATTCCATTCCATTCCATTCCATTCTATTCCATTACATTCCATTCCATTCCATTCCGTTCTACTCGGGTTGATTCCATTCTATTCCATTCCATTCCATTCCATTCCATTCCATTCCATTCCATTCCATTCCATTCCATTCCATTCCAATCGATTCCATTCCATTCCATTCCATTGAATTCCATTCCATTCCATTCCATTCCTTGGAATTCCATTCCATTCCATTCCATTCCATTCCATTCCATTCCATTCCATGGAATTCCATTCCATTCCATTCCATTCCATTCCATTGAATTCCATTCCGTTCCATTCCATTCCATTGAATTCCATTCCATTCCATTCCATTCCATTCCATTCCATTCCATTCCATTCCATTCCATTGAATTCCATTCCATTCCATTCCATTCCATTCCATTCCATCCCATTCCATTCCATTCCATTCCATTCCATTCCGTTCTACTCGGGTTGATTCCATTCTATTCCATTCCATTCCATTCGATCCCATTTGATTCCATTCGATTCCATTCAATTCCATTCGATTCCATTCCATTCCACTCCATTCCATTCCATTGAATTCCATTCCATTCCATTCCATTCCATTCCATTCCATTCCATTCCATTCCATTGAATTCCATTCCATTCCATTCCATTCCATTCCATTGAATTCCATTCCATTCCATTCCATTCAATTGAATTCCGTTCCATTCCATTCCATTCCGTTCCGTTCCGTCCCGTTCCGTTCCGTTCCGTTGCGTTCCGTTCCGTTCTACTCGGGTTGATTAAATTCTATTCCATTCCATTCTATTCGATTCCATTCGATTCCAATCGATTCCATTCGATTCCATTCGATTCCATTGAATTCCATTCCATTCCATTCCATTCCATTGAATTCCGTTGCATTATATTCCATTCCGTTCCATCCCGTCCCGTTCCGTTCCGTTCCGTTCCGTTGCGTGCCGTTCCGTTCTACTCGGGTTGATTCCATTCCATTCCATTCCATTCCATTCCATTCCATTCCATTCCATTCCATTGAATTCCATTCCATTCCATTCCATTCCATTCCATTCCATTCCATTCCATTCCATTCCATTGAATTCCATTCCATTCCATTGAATTCCATTCCATTCCATTCCATTCCATTGAATTCCGTTCCATTCCATTCCATTCCATTCCATTCCATTCCATTGAATTCCATTCCATTCCATTCCATAGAATTCCGTTCCATTCCATTCCATTCCATTCCATTCCATTCCATTCCATTCCATGGAATTCCATTCCATTCCATTCCATTCCATTCCATGGAATTCCATTCCATTCCATTCCATTCCTTTCCATTGAATTCCATTCTGTTCCATTCCATTCCTTTGAATTCCGTTCCATTCCATTCCATTCCGTTCCTTTCCGTTCCGTTCCGTTCCGTTCCGTTCCGTTGCGTTCCGCTCCGTTCTACTCGGGTTGATTCCATTCTATTCCATTCCATTCCATTCGATCCCATTCGATTCCATTCGATTCCATTCGATTCCATTCGATTCCACTCCATTCCATTCCATAGAATTCCATTCCATTCCATTCCATTTGAATTCCATTCCATTCCATTCCATTCCATTCTATTCCATTCCATCCCATTCCATTCCATTCCATTCCATTCTACTCGGGTTGATTGCATTCTATTCCATTCCATTCCATTCGATTCCATTCGATTCCATTCGATTCCATTCGATTCCATTCGATTCCATTCCATTCCATTCCATTCCATTCCATTGAATTCCATTCCATTCCATTCCATTCCATTCCATTGAATTCCATTCCATTCCATTCCATTCCATTCCATTGAATTCCATTCCGCTCCATTTCATTCCATTGAATTCCATTCCATTCCATTCCATTCCATTCCTTTCCATTCCATCCCATTCAATTCCATTCCATTCCATTCCATTCCATTCCATCCCATTCCATTCCATTCCATTCCATTCCGTTCTACTCGGGTTGATTCCATTCTATTCCATTCCATTCCATTCGATCCCATTTGATTCCATTCGATTCCATTCAATTCCATTCGATTCCATTCCATTCCACTCCATTCCATTCCATTGAATTCCATTCCATTCCATTCCATTACATTCCATTCCATTCCATGGAATTCCATTCCATTCCATTCCATTCCATTCCATAGAATTCCATTCCATTCCATTCCATTCCACTGAATTCCATTCCATTCCATTCCATTCCGTTCCGTTCCGTTCCGTTGCGTTCCATTCCGTTCCGTTGTGTTCCGTTCCGTTCTACTCGGGTTGATTCCATTCTATTCCATTCCATTCCAATCCATTCCATTCCATTCCATTGAATTCCATTCCATTCCATTCCATTCCATTCCATTCCATTCCATTCCATTCCATTCCATTCCATTGAATTCCATTCCATTCCATTCGATTCCATTCCATTCCATTGAATTCCATTCCATTCCATTCCATTCCATGGAATTCCGTTCCATTCCATTCCATTCCGTTCCGTTCCGTTCCGTTCCGTTCCGTTCCGTTGCGTTCCGTTCCGTTCTACTCGGGTTGATTCCATTCTATTCCATTCCATTCCATTCGATTCCATTCGATTCCATTCGATTCCACTCCATTCCATTCCATAGAATTCCATTCCATTCCATTCCATTCCATTGAATTCCATTCCATTCCATTCCATTCCATTGAATTCCATTCCATTCCATTCCATTCCATTGAATTCCATTCCATTCCATTCCATTCCATTCCATTCCATTCCATTGAATTCCATTCCATTCCATTCCATTCCATTCCATTCCATTCCATTCCATTCCATTCCATTCCATTCCATTCCATTCCATTCCATTCCATTTCATTCCAGTCCAATCCATTCGATTCCATTCCATTCCATTCCATTTCATTGCATTCCATTCCATTCCATTCCATTCCATTCCATTCCATTCCATTCCATTCCATTCCATTCCGTTCTACTCAGGTTGATTCCATTCTATTCCATTCCATTCCATTCCATTCCATTCCATTCCATTCCATTTCATTCCAGTCCAATCCATTCCTTTCCATTCCATGGAATTCCATTCCATTCCATTCCATTCCATTCCATTCCATTCCATTCCATTGAATTCCATTCCATTCCATTCCATTCCTTTCCATTCCATTCCATTCCATTCCATTGAATTCCATTCCTTTCCATTCCATTCCATTCCATTCCATCCCATTCCATTCCATTCCATTCCATTCCGTTCTACTCGGGTTGATTCCATTCTATTCCATTCCATTCCATTCGATCCCACTTGATTCCATTCGATTCCATTCAATTCCATTCGATTCCATTCCATTCCACTCCATTCCATTCCATTGAATTCCATTCCATTCCATTCCATTCCATTCCATTCCATTCCATTCCATGGAATTCCATTCGATTCCATTCCATTCCATTCCATAGAATTCCATTCCATTCCATTCCATTCCACTGAATTCCGTTCCATTCCATTCCATTCCGTTCCGTTCCGTTCCGTTCCGTTCCGTTGCGTTCCGTTACGTTGTGTTCCGTTCCGTTCTACTCGGGTTGATTCCATTCTATTCCATTCCATTCCAATCCATTCCATTCCATTCCATTGAATTCCACTCCATTCCATTCCATTCCATTCCATTCCATTCCATTCCATTCCATTCCATGGAATTCCATTCCATTCCATTCCATTCCATTCCATTCAATTCCATTGAATTCCATTCCATTCCATTCCATTCCATTCCATTCCATTCCATTCCACTCCATTCTACTGGTGTCCATTCCATTCCATTCCATTCCATTCCATTCCATTCCATTCCATTCCTTTCCATTCCATTGCATTCCATTGCATTCCATTCCATTCCATACCATTCCATTCCATTCCACTCCACTCCACTCCACTCCACTCCATTCCACTCCACTCCACTCCGGT
The DNA here is from genome assembly GCF_029281585.2 of Gorilla gorilla gorilla. Taxonomy (NCBI): domain Eukaryota; kingdom Metazoa; phylum Chordata; class Mammalia; order Primates; family Hominidae; genus Gorilla; species Gorilla gorilla. The sequence continues at coordinate 11,420,124 of NC_073240.2, read as the reverse complement.
ACATTCCATTCCATTCCATTCCATTCCATTCCATTCCGTGCTTCTCGGGTACATTCTGTTCCGTTCCATTCCATTCCATTCCATTCCATTCCGTTCCAGTGCACTCTACTCCACTCCACTCCACTCCACTCCACTCCGGTACATTCCATTCCATTCCATTCCATTCCATTCCATTCCATTTCCATTCCCATTCCATTTCCATTCCCGTTCCATTTCCATTCCCGTTTCTTTTCCATTCCCGTTCCATTTCCATTCCAGTTCCATTACCATTCCCGTTCCATTTCCATTCCCGATCCATTTCCATTCCCGTTCCTTTTCCATTCCCGTTCCATTTCCATTCCCGTTCCGTTACCATTCCCGTTCCATTTCCGTTCCCGTTCCGTTTCCGTTCCCGTTCCATTTCCGTTCTCGTTCCCTTTCCGTTCCCGTTCCATTTCCATTCCCGTTCCATTTCCGTTCCCGTTCCATTTCCATTCCCGTTCCATTTCCATTCCCTTTCCATTTCCATTTCATTCCATTCCGTTCTGCTCGGGTATATTCCATTCCATTCCGTTGCATTCCATTCCGTTCTGCTCCTGTCCATTCCATTCCATTCCATTCCGTTCCATTCCGTTCTACTCGGGTAGATTCCATTCCATTCCATTCCATTCCATTCCATTCCATTCCATTCCATTCCATTCCATTCTACTGGTGTCCATTCCATTCCATTCCATTCCATTCCATTCCATTCCATTCCATTCCATTGCATTCCATTCCATTCCATTCCATTCCATTCCGTTCCGTTCTACTCGGTTACATTCCATTCAATTCCATTCCATTACGTTCTACTCGGGTAGATTCCATTCCATTCCATTCCATTCCTTTCCATTCCATTGCATTCCATTGCATTGCATTGCACTCAATTCCATTCCATTCCATTCCATTCCATTCCATTCCATTCCATTCCATTCCGTTCCGTTCAACTCGGTTACATTCCATTCAATTACATTCCATTCCGTTCTACTCGGTTACATTCCATTCCATTCCATTCCATTCCATTCCAATCCATTCCATTCCATTCCATTCCATTCCATGGAATTCCATTCCATTCCATTCCATTCCATTCCATTCCATTCCATTCCATTCCATTCCATTGAATTCCATTCCATTCCATTCCATTCCATTCCATTCCATTGAATTCCATTCCGTTCCATTCCATTCCATTGAATTCCATTCCATTCCATTGCATTCCATTCCATTCCATTGAATTCCATTCCATTCCATTCCATTCCATTCCATTCCATCCCATTCCATTCCATTCCATTAAATTCCTTTCTACTCGGGTTGATTCCATTCTATTCCATTCCATTCCATTCGATCCCATTTGATTCCATTCGATTCCATTCAATTCCATTCGATTCCATTCCATTCCACTCCATTCCATTCCATAGAATTCCATTCCATTCCATTCCATTCCATTCCATTCCATTCCATGGAATTCCATTCCATTCCATTCCATTCCATTCCATGGAATTCCATTCCATTCCATTCCATTCCATTCCATAGAATTCCGTTCCATTCCATTCCATTCCACTGAATTCCGTTCCATTCCATTCCATTCCGTTCCGTTCCTTTCCGTTCCGTTCCGTTCTGTTGCGTTCCGTTCTACTCGGGTTGATTCCATTCTATTCCATTCCATTCCAATCCATTCCGTTCCATTCCATTGAATTCCATTCCATTCCATTCCATTCCATTCCATTCCATTCCATTCCATTCCATTCCATTGAATTCCATTCCATTCCATTCCATTCCATTCCATTCCATTCCATTCCATTGAATTCCATTCCATTCCATTCCATTCCATGGAAATCCGTTCCATTCCATTCCATTCCGTTCCTTTCCGTCCCGTTCCGTTCCGTTCCGTTCCGTTGCGTTCCGTTCCGTTCTACTCGGGTTGATTCCATTCTATTCCATTCCATTCCATTCGATTCCATTCGATTCCATTCGATTCCACTCCATTCCATTCCATAGAATTCCATTCCATTCCATTCCATTCCATTGAATTCCATTCCATTCCATTCCATTCCATTCCATTCCATTCCATTCTACTGGTGTCCATTCCATTCCATTCCATTCCATTCCATTCCATTCCATTCCATTCCATTCCATTCCTTTCCATTCCATTGCATTCCATTGCATTCCATTCCATTCCATTCCATTCCATTCCATTCCATTCCATTCCACTCTACTCCACTCCACTCCACTCCATTCCACTCCACTCCACTCCGGTACATTCCATTCCATTCCATTCCATTCCATTCCATTCCATTCCGTGCTTCTCGGGTACATTCCGTTCCGTTCCATTCCATTCCATTCCATTCCATTCCGTTCCAGTGCACTCTACTCCACTCCACTCCACTCCACTCCACTCCGGTACATTCCATTCCATTCCATTCCATTCCATTCCATTCCATTCCATTTCCATTCCCATTCCATTTCCATTCCCGTTCCATTTCCATTCCCGTTTCTTTTCCATTCCCGATCCATTTCCATTCCAGTTCCATTACCATTGCCGTTCCATTTCCATTCCCGATCCATTTCCGTTCCCGTTCCGTTACCATTCCCGTTCCATTTCCGTTCCCGTTCCGTTTCCGTTCCCGTTCCATTTCCGTTCTCGTTCCGTTTCCGTTCCCGTTCCATTTCCATTCCCGTTCCATTTCCGTTCCCGTTCCATTTCCATTCCCGTTCCATTTCCGTTCCCGTTCCATTTCCATTCCCGTTCCATTTCCGTTCCCGTTCCATTTCCATTCCCGTTCTATTTCCATTCCCTTTCCATTTCCATTTCATTCCATTCCGTTCTGCTCGGGTACATTCCATTCCATTCCATTGCATTCCATTCCGTTCTGCTCCTGTCCATTCCATTCCATTCCATTCCGTTCCATTCCGTTCTACTCGGGTAGATTCCATTCCATTCCATTCCATTCCATTCCATTCCATTCCATTCCATTCCATTCCATTCCATTCTACTGGTGTCCATTCCATTCCATTCCATTCCATTCCATTCCATTCCATTCCATTCCATTGCATTCCATTCCATTCCATTCCATTCCATTCCGTTCCGTTCTACTCGGTTACATTCCATTCAATTCCATTCCATTCCGTTCTACTCGGGTAGATTCCATTCCATTCCATTCCATTCCATTCCATTCCTTTCCATTCCATTGCATTCCATTGCATTGCATTGCACTCAATTCCATTCCATTCCATTCCATTCCATTCCATTCCATTCCATTCCATTCCGTTCCGTTCAACTCGGTTACATTCCATTCAATTACATTCCATTCCGTTCTACTCGGTTACATTCCATTCCATTCCATTCCATTCCATTCCAATCCATTCCATTCCATTCCATTCCGTTCTACTCGGGTACATTCCATTCCATTCCATTCCATTCCATTCCATTCCATTCCATTCCATTCCATTCCATTCCGTTCTACTTTGGTACATTCCATTCCATTCCATTCCATTCCATTCCATTCTATTCCATTACATTCCATTCCATTCCATTCCGTTCTACTCGGGTTGATTCCATTCTATTCCATTCCATTCCATTCCATTCCATTCCATTCCATTCCATTCCATTCCATTCCATTCCAATCGATTCCATTCCATTCCATTCCATTGAATTCCATTCCATTCCATTCCATTCCTTGGAATTCCATTCCATTCCATTCCATTCCATTCCATTCCATTCCATTCCATTCCATGGAATTCCATTCCATTCCATTCCATTCCATTCCATTGAATTCCATTCCGTTCCATTCCATTCCATTGAATTCCATTCCATTCCATTCCATTCCATTCCATTCCATTCCATTCCATTCCATTGAATTCCATTCCATTCCATTCCATTCCATTCCATTCCATCCCATTCCATTCCATTCCATTCCATTCCATTCCGTTCTACTCGGGTTGATTCCATTCTATTCCATTCCATTCCATTCGATCCCATTTGATTCCATTCGATTCCATTCAATTCAATTCGATTCCATTCCATTCCACTCCATTCCATTCCATTGAATTCCATTCCATTCCATTCCATTCCATTCCATTCCATTCCATTCCATTGAATTCCATTCCATTCCATTCCATTCCATTCCATTGAATTCCATTCCATTCCATTCCATTCAATTCAATTCCGTTCCATTCCATTCCATTCCGTTCCGTTCCGTCCCGTTCCGTTCCGTTCCGTTGCGTTCCGTTCCGTTCTACTCGGGTTGATTAAATTCTATTCCATTCCATTCTATTCGATTCCATTCGATTCCAATCGATTCCATTCGATTCCATTCGATTCCATTGAATTCCATTCCATTCCATTCCATTCCATTGAATTCCGTTGCATTATATTCCATTCCGTTCCGTCCCGTCCCGTTCCGTTCCGTTCCGTTCCGTTGCGTGCCGTTCCGTTCTACTCGGGTTGATTCCATTCCATTCCATTCCATTCCATTCCATTCCATTCCATTCCATTCCATTGAATTCCATTCCATTCCATTCCATTCCATTCCATTCCATTCCATTCCATTCCATTCCATTCCATTCCATTGAATTCCATTCCATTCCATCGAATTCCATTCCATTCCATTCCATTCCATTGAATTCCGTTCCATTCCATTCCATTCCATTCCATTCCATTCCATTGAATTCCATTCCATTCCATTCCATAGAATTCCGTTCCATTCCATTCCATTCCATTCCATTCCATTCCATTCCATTCCATTCCATGGAATTCCATTCCATTCCATTCCATTCCATTCCATGGAATTCCATTCCATTCCATTCCATTCCTTTCCATTGAATTCCATTCTGTTCCATTCCATTCCTTTGAATTCCGTTCCATTCCATTCCATTCCGTTCCTTTCCGTTCCGTTCCGTTCCGTTCCGTTCCGTTGCGTTCCGCTCCGTTCTACTCGGGTTGATTCCATTCTATTCCATTCCATTCCATTCGATCCCATTCGATTCCATTCGATTCCATTCGATTCCATTCGATTCCACTCCATTCCATTCCATAGAATTCCATTCCATTCCATTCCATTTGAATTCCATTCCATTCCATTCCATTCCATTCTATTCCATTCCATCCCATTCCATTCCATTCCATTCCATTCTACTCGGGTTGATTGCATTCTATTCCATTCCATTCCATTCGATTCCATTCGATTCCATTCGATTCCATTCGATTCCATTCGATTCCATTCGATTCCATTCCATTCCATTCCATTGAATTCCATTCCATTCCATTCCATTCCATTCCATTGAATTCCATTCCATTCCATTCCATTCCATTCCATTGAATTCCATTCCGCTCCATTTCATTCCATTGAATTCCATTCCATTCCATTCCATTCCATTCCATTCCATTCCATTCCATTCCATCCCATTCAATTCCATTCCATTCCATTCCATTCCATTCCATCCCATTCCATTCCATTCCATTCCATTCCGTTCTACTCGGGTTGATTCCATTCTATTCCATTCCATTCCATTCGATCCCATTTGATTCCATTCGATTCCATTCAATTCCATTCGATTCCATTCCATTCCACTCCATTCCATTCCATTGAATTCCATTCCATTCCATTCCATTACATTCCATTCCATTCCATGGAATTCCATTCCATTCCATTCCATTCCATTCCATAGAATTCCATTCCATTCCATTCCATTCCACTGAATTCCATTCCATTCCATTCCATTCCGTTCCGTTCCGTTCCGTTGCGTTCCGTTCAGTGCCGTTGTGTTCCGTTCCGTTCTACTCGGGTTGATTCCATTCTATTCCATTCCATTCCAATCCATTCCATTCCATTCCATTGAATTCCATTCCATTCCATTCCATTCCATTCCATTCCATTCCATTCCATTCCATTACATTGAATTCCATTCCATTCCATTCGATTCCATTCCATTCCATTGAATTCCATTCCATTCCATTCCATTCCATGGAATTCCGTTCCATTCCATTCCATTCCGTTCCGTTCCGTCCCGTTCCGTTCCGTTCCGTTCCGTTGCGTTCCGTTCCGTTCTACTCGGGTTGATTCCATTCTATTCCATTCCATTCCATTCGATTCCATTCGATTCCATTCGATTCCACTCCATTCCATTCCATAGAATTCCATTCCATTCCATTCCATTCCATTGAATTCCATTCCATTCCATTCCATTCCATTGAATTCCATTCCATTCCATTCCATTCCATTGAATTCCATTCCATTCCATTCCATTCCATTCCATTCCATTCCATTGAATTCCATTCCATTCCATTCCATTCCATTCCATTCCATTCCATTCCATTCCATTCCATTCCATTTCATTCCAGTCCAATCCATTCGATTCCATTCCATTCCATTCCATTTCATTGCATTCCATTCCATTCCATTCCATTCCATTCCATTCCATTCCATTCCATTCCATTCCATTCCATTCCGTTCTACTCAGGTTGATTCCATTCTATTCCATTCCATTCCATTCCATTCCATTCCATTCCATTTCATTCCAGTCCAATCCATTCCTTTCCATTCCATGGAATTCCATTCCATTCCATTCCATTCCATTCCATTCCATTCCATTGAATTCCATTCCATTCCATTCCATTCCTTTCCATTCCATTCCATTCCATTCCATTGAATTCCATTCCATTCCATTCCATTCCATTCCATTCCATCCCATTCCATTCCATTCCATTCCATTCCGTTCTACTCGGGTTGATTCCATTCTATTCCATTCCATTCCATTCGATCCCATTTGATTCCATTCGATTCCATTCAATTCCATTCGATTCCATTCCATTCCACTCCATTCCATTCCATTGAATTCCATTCCATTCCATTCCATTCCATTCCATTCCTTTCCATGGAATTCCATTCGATTCCATTCCATTCCATTCCGTAGAATTCCATTCCATTCCATTCCATTCCACTGAATTCCGTTCCATTCCATTCCATTCCGTTCCGTTCCATTCCGTTCCGTTCCGTTGCGTTCCGTTACGTTGTGTTCCGTTCCGTTCTACTCGGGTTGATTCCATTCTATTCCATTCCATTCCAATCCATTCCATTCCATTCCATTGAATTCCACTCCATTCCATTCCATTCCATTCCATTCCATTCCATTCCATTCCATTCCATAGAATTCCATTCCATTCCATTCCATTCCATTCCATTCCATTCCATTGAATTCCATTCCATTCCATTCCATTCCATGGAATTCCGTTCCATTCCATTCCATTCCGTTCCGTTCCGTCCCGTTCCGTTCCGTTCCGTTCCGTTGTGTTCCGTTCCGTTCTACTCGGGTTGATTCCATTCTATTCCATTCCATTCCATTCCATTCCATTCGATTCCATTCTATTCCACTCCATTCCATTCCATAGAATTCCATTCCATTCCATTCCATTCCATTGAATTCCATTCCATTCCATTTCATTCCATTGAATTCCATTCCATTCCATTCCATTCCATTCCATTCCATTCCATTCCATTCCATTCCATTCTACTGGTGTCCATTCCATTCCATTCCATTCCATTCCATTCCATTCCATTCCTTTCCATTCCATTGCATTCCATTGCATTCCATTCCATTCCATACCATTCCATTCCATTCCACTCCACTCCACTCCACTCCACTCCATTCCACTCCACTCCACTCCGGTACATTCCATTCCATTCCATTCCATTCCATTCCATTCCATTCCATTCCGTGCTTCTCGGGTACATTCCGTTCCGTTCCATTCCATTCCATTCCATTCCATTCCGTTCCAGTGCACTCTACTCCACTCCACTCCACTCCACTCCACTCCGGTACATTCCATTCCATTCCATTCCATTCCATTCCATTCCATTTCCATTCCCATTCCATTTCCATTCCCGTTCCATTTCCATTCCCGTTTCTTTTCCATTCCCGTTCCATTTCCATTCCAGTTCCATTACCATTCCCGTTCCATTTCCATTCCCGATCCATTTCCATTCCCGTTCCTTTTCCATTCCCGTTCCATTTCCATTCCCGTTCCGTTACCATTCCCGTTCCATTTCCGTTCCCGTTCCGTTTCCGTTCCCGTTCCATTTCCGTTCTCGTTCCGTTTCCGTTCCCGTTCCATTTCCATTCCCGTTCCATTTCCGTTCCCGTTCCATTTCCATTCCCGTTCCATTTCCATTCCCTTTCCATTTCCATTTCATTCCATTCCGTTCTGCTCGGGTATATTCCATTCCATTCCATTGCATTCCATTCCGTTCTGCTCCTGTCCATTCCATTCCATTCCATTCCGTTCCATTCCGTTCTACTCGGGTAGATTCCATTCCATTCCATTCCATTCCATTCCATTCCATTCCATTCCATTCCATTCCATTCCATTCTACTGGTGTCCATTCCATTCCATTCCATTCCATTCCATTCCATTCCATTCCATTCCATTCCATTGCATTCCATTCCATTCCATTCCATTCCATTCCGTTCCGTTCTACTCGGTTACATTCCATTCAATTCCATTCCATTACGTTCTACTCGGGTAGATTCCATTCCATTCCATTCCATTCCTTTCCATTCCATTGCATTCCATTGCATTGCATTGCACTCAATTCCATTCCATTCCATTCCATTCCATTCCATTCCATTCCATTCCATTCCGTTCCGTTCAACTCGGTTACATTCCATTCAATTACATTCCATTCCGTTCTACTCGGTTACATTCCATTCCATTCCATTCCATTCCATTCCAATCCATTCCATTCCATTCCATTCCGTTCTACTCGGGTACATTCCATTCCATTCCATTCCATTCCATTCCATTCCATTCCATTCCGTTCTACTTTGGTACATTCCATTCCATTCCATTCCATTCCATTCCATTCCATTCCATTCCATTCCATTCCGTTCTACTCGGGTTGATTCCATTCTATTCCATTCCATTCCATTCCTTTCCATTCCATTCCATTCCATTCGATTCCATTCCATTCCATTCCATTGAATTCCATTCCATTCCATTCCATTCCATGCAATTCCATTCCATTCCATTCCATTCAATTCCATTCCATTCCATTCCTTTCCATTCCATTGCATTCCATTGCATTCCATTCCATTCCATTCCATTCCATTCCATTCCATTCCATTCCACTCCACTCCACTCCACTCCACTCCATTCCACTCCACTCCACTCCGGTACATTCCATTCCATTCCATTCCATTCCATTCCATTTCCATTCCCATTCCATTTCCATTCCCGTTCCATTTCCATTCCCGTTTCTTTTCCATTCCCGTTCCATTTCCATTCCAGTTCCATTACCATTCCCGTTCCATTTCCATTCCCGATCCATTTCCATTCCCGTTCCATTTCCATTCCAGTTCCATTACCATTCCCGTTCCATTTCCATTCCCGATCCATTTCCATTCCCGTTCCATTTCCATTCCCGTTCCATTTCCATTCCCGTTCCATTACCATTCCCGTTCCATTTCCGTTCCCGTTCCGTTTCCGTTCCCGTTCCATTTCCGTTCTCGTTCCGTTTCCGTTCCCGTTCCGTTTCCATTCCCGTTCCATTTCCGTTCCCGTTCCATTTCCATTCCCGTTCCATTTCCATTCCCTTTCCATTTCCATTTCATTCCATTCCGTTCTGCTCGGGTACATTCCTTTCCATTCCATTGCATTCCATTCCGTTCTGCTCCTGTCCATTCCATTCCATTCCAATCCGTTCCATTCCGTTCTACTCGGGTAGATTCCATTCCATTCCATTCCATTCCATTCCATTCCATTCCATTCCATTCCATTCCATTCCATTCCATTCTACTGGTGTCCATTCCATTCCATTCCATTCCATTCCATTCCATTCCATTCCATTCCATTCCATTCCATTGCATTCCATTCCATTCCATTCCATTCCATTCCGTTCCGTTCTACTCGGTTACATTCCATTCAATTCCATTCCATTCCTTTCTACTCGGGTAGATTTCATTCCATTCCATTCCATTCCTTTCCATTCCATTGCATTCCATTGCATTGCATTGCACTCAATTCCATTCCATTCCATTCCATTCCATTCCATTCCATTCCATTCCATTCCGTTCCGTTCAACTCGGTTACATTCCATTCAAATACATTCCATTCCGTTCTACTCGGTTACATTCCATTCCATTCCATTCCATTCCATTCCAATCCATTCCATTCCATTGAATTCCATTCCATTCCATTCCATTCCATTCCATTCAATTCCATTCCATTCCATTCTACTGGTGTCCATTCCATTCCATTCCATTCCATTCCATTCCATTCCATTCCATTGCATTCCATTCCATTCAATTCCATTCCATTCCGTTCTACTCGGGTAGATTCCATTCCATTCCATTCCATTCCTTTCCATTCCATTGCATTCCATTGCATTGTATTGCACTCAATTCCATTCCATTCCATTCCATTCCATTCCATTCCGTTCCGTTCAACTCAGTTACATTCCATTCAATGACATTCCATTCCGTTCTACTCGGTTACTTTCCATTCCATTCCATTCCATTCCATTCCAATCCATTCCATTCCATTCCATTCCGTTCTACTCGGGTACATTCCGTTCCATTCCATTCCATTCCATTCCATTCCATTCCATTCCATTCCATTCCATTCCTTTCCGTTCTACTTTGGTACATTCCATTCCATTCCATTCCATTCCATTCCATTCCATTACATTACATTACATTACATTACATTACATTCCATTCCGTTCTACTCAGGTTGATTCCATTCTATTCCATTCCATTCCATTCCATTCCATTCCATTCTATTCCATTCGATTCCATTCCATTCCATTCCATTGAATTCCATTCCATTCCATTCCATTCCATGGAATTCCATTCCATTCCATTCCATTCCATTCCATTCCATTCCATTCCATTCCATTGAATTCCATTCCATTCCATTCCATTCCATTCCATTCCATTCCATTCCGTTCCATTCCATTCCATTGAATTCCATTCCATTCCATTCCATTCCATTCCATTCCATTGAATTCCATTCCATTCCATTCCTTTCCATTCCATTCCATCCCATTCCATTCCATTCCATTCCATTCCGTTCTACTCGGGTTGATTCCATTCTATTCCATTCCATTCCATTCGATCCCATTTGATTCCATTCGATTCCATTCAATTCCATTCGATTCCATTCCATTCCACTCCATTCCATTCCATTGAATTCCATTCCATTCCATTGCATTCCATTCCATTCCATTCCATTCCATGGAATTCCATTCCATTCCATTCCATTCCATTCCATAGAATTCCATTCCATTCCATTCCATTCCACTGAATTCCGTTCCATTCCATTCCATTCCGTTCCGTTGCATTCCGTTCCGTTCCGTTGCGTTCCGTTCCGTTCCGTTGTGTTCCGTTCCGTTCTACTCGGGTTGATTCCATTCTATTCCATTCCATTCCAATCCATTCCGTTCCATTCCATAGAATTCCATTCCATTCCATTCCATTCCATTCCATTCCATTCCATTCCATTCCATTCCATTCCATTCCATTGAATTCCATTCCATTCCATTCCATTCCATTCCATTCCATTCTATTCCATTCCATGGAATTCCGTTCCATTCCATTCCATTCCGTTCCCTTCCGTCCCGTTCCGTTCCGTTCCGTTCCGTTGCGTTCCGTTCCGTTCTACTCGGGTTGATTCCATTCTATTCCATTCCATTCCATTCGATTCCATTCGATTCCATTCGATTCCACTCCATTCCATTCCATAGAATTCCATTCCATTCCATTCCATTCCATTGAATTCCATTCCATTCCATTCCATTCCATGGAATTCCATTCCATTCCATTCCATTCCATTGAATTCCATTCCATTCCATTCCATTCCATTCCATTCCATTCCATTCCATTCTACTGGTGTCCATTCCATTCCATTCTATTCCATTCCATTCCATTCCATTCCATTCCGTTGAATTCCATTCCATTCCATTGAATTCCATTCCATTCCATTCCATTCCATTGAATTCCATTCCATTCCATTCCATTCCATTCCATTCCATTCCATTCCATTCCATTCCATTCCATTCCATTCCATTCTACTGGTGTCCATTCCATTCCATTCTATTCCATTCCATTCCATTCCATTCCATTCCATTCCTTTCCATTCCATTGCATTCCATTGCATTCCATTCCATTCCATTCCATTCCATTCCATTCCATTCCATTCCACTCCACTCCACTCCACTCCACTCCATTCCACTCCACTCCACTCCGGTACATTCCATTCCATTCCATTCCATTCCATTCCATTCCATTCCGTGCTTCTCGGGTACATTCCGTTCCGTTCCATTCCATTCCATTCCATTCCATTCCGTTCCAGTGCACTCTACTCCACTCCACTCCACTCCACTCCACTCCGGTACATTCCATTCCATTCCATTCCATTCCATTCCATTCCATTTCCATTCCCATTCCATTTCCATTCCCGTTCCATTTCCATTCCCGTTTCTTTTCCATTCCCGTTCCATTTCCATTCCAGTTCCATTACCATTCCCGTTCCATTTCCATTCCCGATCCATTTCCATTCCCGTTCCTTTTCCATTCCCGTTCCATTTCCATTCCCGTTCCGTTACCATTCCCGTTCCATTTCCGTTCCCGTTCCGTTTCCGTTCCCGTTCCATTTCCGTTCTCGTTCCATTTCCGTTCCCGTTCCATTTGCCTTCCCGTTCCATTTCCGTTCCCGTTCCATTTCCATTCCCGTTCCATTTCCGTTCCCGTTCCATTTCCATTCCCGTTCCATTTCCGTTCCCGTTCCATTTCCATTCCCGTTCCATTTCCATTCCCTTTCCATTTCCATTTCATTCCATTCCGTTCTGCTCGGGTACATTCCATTCCATTCCATTGCATTCCATTCCGTTCTGCTCCTGTCCATTCCATTCCATTTCATTCCGTTCCATTCCGTTCTACTCGGGTAGATTCCATTCCATTCCATTCCATTCCATTCCATTCCATTCCATTCCATTCCATTCCATTCCTTTCCATTCTACTGGTGTCCATTCCATTCCATTCCATTCCATTCCATTCCATTCCATTCCATTCCATTCCATTCCATTGCATTCCATTCCATTGCATTCCATTCCATTCCGTTCCGTTCTACTCGGTTACATTCCATTCAATTCCATTCCATTCCGTTCTACTCGGGTAGATTCCATTCCATTCCATTCCATTCCATTCCTTTCCATTCCATTGCATTCCATTGCATTGCATTGCACTCAATTCCATTCCATTCCATTCCATTCCATTCCATTCCATTCCATTCCATTCCGTTCCGTTCAACTCGGTTACATTCCATTCAATTACATTCCATTCCGTTCTACTCGGTTACATTCCATTCCATTCCATTCCATTCCATTCCATTCCATTCCATTCAATTCCATTCCATTCCATTGCATTCCATTCCATTCCATTCCATTCCATTCCGTTCCGTTCTACTCGGTTACATTCCATTCAATTCCATTCCATTCCGTTCTACTCGGGTAGATTCCATTCCATTCCATTCCATTCCTTTCCATTCCATTGCATTCCATTGCATTGCATTGCACTCAATTCCATTCCATTCCATTCCATTCCATTCCATTCCATTCCATTCCATTCCGTTCCGTTCAACTCGGTTACATTCCATTCAATTACATTCCTTTCCGTTCTACTCGGTTACATTCCATTCCATTCCATTCCATTCCATTCCAATCCATTCCATTCCATTCCATTCCGTTCTACTCGGGTACATTCCATTCCATTCCATTCCATTCCATTCCATTCCATTCCATTCCATTCCGTTCTACTTTGGTACATTCCATTCCATTCCATTCCATTCCATTCCATTCCATTCCATTCCATTCCATTCCCTTCTACTCGGGTTGATTCCATTCTATTCCATTCCATTCCATTCCATTCCATTCCATTCCATTCCATTCCATTCGATTCCATTCCATTCCATTCCATGGAATTCCATTCCATTCCATTCCATTCCATGGAATTCCATTCCATTCCATTCCATTCCATTCCATTCCATTCCATTGAATTCCATTCCATTCCATTCCATTCCATTCCATTGAATTCCATTCCGTTCCATTCCATTCCATTGAATTCCATTCCATTCCATTCCATTCCATTCCATTCCATTCCATTCCATTCCATTCCATTCCATTGAATTCCATTCCATTCCATTCCATTCCATTCCATTCCATTCCATCCCATTCCATTCCATTCCATTCCATTCCGTTCTACTCGGGTTGATTCCATTCTATTTCATTCCATTCCATTCGATCCCATTTGATTCCATTCGATTCCATTCAATTCCATTCGATTCCATTCCATTCCACTCCATTCCATTCCATTGAATTCCATTCCATTCCATTCCATTCCATTCCATTCCATTCCATTCCATTCCATTCCATTCCATTGAATTCCATTCCATTCCATTCCATTCCTTTGAATTCCATTCCATTCCATTCCATTCCATTCCATTCCATTCCATTCCATTCCATTCTACTGGTGTCCATTCCATTCCATTCCATTCCATTCCATTCCATTCCATTCCTTTCCATTCCATTGCATTCCATTGTATTCCATTCCATTCCATTCCATTCCATTCCATTCCATTCCATTCCACTCCACTCCACTCCACTCCACTCCATTCCACTCCACTCCACTCCGGTACATTCCATTCCATTCCATTCCATTCCATTCCATTCCATTTCCATTCCCATTCCATTTCCATTCCCGTTCCATTTCCATTCCCGTTTCTTTTCCATTCCCGTTCCATTTCCATTCCAGTTCCATTACCATTCCCGTTCCATTTCCATTCCCGATCCATTTCCATTCCCGTTCCATTTCCATTCCAGTTCCATTACCATTCCCGTTCTATTTCCATTCCCGATCCATTTCCATTCTCGTTCCATTTCCATTCCCGTTCCATTTCCATTCCCGTTCCATTACCATTCCCGTTCCATTTTAGTTCCCGTACCGTTTCCGTTCCCGTTCCATTTCCGTTCTCGTTCCGTTTCCGTTCCCGTTCCATTTCCATTCCCGTTCCATTTCCGTTCCCGTTCCATTTCCATTCCCGTTCCATTTCCATTCCCTTTCCATTTCCATTTCATTCCATTCCGTTCTGCTCGGGTACATTCCATTCCATTCCATTGCATTCCATTCCGTTCTGCTCCTGTCCATTCCATTCCATTCCAATCCGTTCCATTCCGTTCTACTCGGGTAGATTCCATTCCATTCCATTCCATTCCATTCCATTCCATTCCATTCCATTCCATTCCATTCCATTCCATTCCATTCTACTGGTGTCCATTCCATTCCATTCCATTCCATTCCATTCCATTCCATTCCATTCCATTCCATTGCATTCCATTCCATTGCATTCCATTCCGTTCCGTTCTACTCGGTTACATTCCATTCAATTCCATTCCATTCCGTTCTACTCGGGTAGATTCCATTCCATTCCATTCCATTCCATTCCTTTCTATTCCATTGCATTCCATTGCATTGCATTGCACTCAATTCCATTCCATTCCATTCCATTCCATTCCATTCCATTCCATTCCATTCCGTTCCGTTCAACTCGGTTACATTCCATTCAATTACATTCCATTCCGTTCTACTCGGTTACATTCCATTCCATTCCATTCCGTTCCATTCCAATCCATTCCATTCCATTCCATTCCGTTCTACTCGGGTACATTCCATTCCATTCCATTCCATTCCATTCCATTCCATTCCATTCCGTTCTACTTTGGTACATTCCATTCCATTCGATTCCATTCCATTCCATTCCATTCCATTCCATTCCATTCCATTCCATTCCGTTCTACTCAGGTTGATTCCATTCTATTCCATTCCATTCCATTCCATTCCATTCCATTCCATTCGATTCCATTCCATTCCATTCCATTGAATTCCATTCCATTCCTTTCCATTCCATGGAATTCCATTCCATTCCATTCCATTCCATTCCATTCCATTCCATTGAATTCCATTCCATTCCATTCCATTCCATTCCATTGAATTCCATTCCGTTCCATTCCATTCCATTGAATTCCATTCCATTCCATTCCATTCCATTCCATTGAATTCCATTCCATTCCATTCCATTCCATTCCATTCCATCCCATCCCATTCCATTCCATTCCATTCCATTCCGTTCTACTCGGGTTGATTCCATTCTATTCCATTCCATTCCATTCGATCCCATTTGATTCCATTCGATTCCATTCAATTCCATTCGATTCCATTCCATTCCACTCCATTCCACTCCATTGAATTCCATTCCATTCCATTCCATTCCATTCCATTCCATTCCATGGAATTCCATTCCATTCCATTCCATTCCATTCCATAGAATTCCATTCCATTCCATTCCATTCCACTGAATTCCGTTCCATTCCATTCCATTCCGTTCCGTTCCGTTCCGTTCCGTTCCGTTGCGTTCCGTTCCGTTCCGTTGTGTTCCGTTCCGTTCTACTCGGGTTGATTCCATTCTATTCCATTCCATTCCAATCCATTCCGTTCCATTCCATTGAATTCCATTCCATTCCATTCCATTCCATTCCATTCCATTCCATTCCATTCCATTGAATTCCATTGCATTCCATTCCATTCCATTCCATTCCATGGAATTCCGTTCCATTCCATTCCATTCCGTTCCTTTCCGTCCCGTTCCGTTCCGTTCCGTTCCGTTGCGTTCCGTTCCGTTCTACTCGGGTTGATTCCATTCTATTCCATTCCATTCCATTCGATTCCATTCGATTCCATTCGATTCCACTCCATTCCATTCCATAGAATTCCATTCCATTCCATTCCATTCCATTGAATTCCATTCCATTCCATTCCATTCCATTCCATTCCATTCTACTGGTGTCCATTCCATTCCATTCCATTCCATTCCATTCCATTCCATTCCATTCCATTCCTTTCCATTCCATTGCATTCCATTGCATTCCATTCCATTCCATTCCATTCCATTCCATTCCATTCCACTCCACTCCACTCCACTCCACTCCATTCCCCTCCACTCCACTCCGGTACATTCCATTCCATTCCATTCCATTCCATTCCATTCCATTCCGTGCTTCTCGGGTACATTCCGTTCCGTTCCATTCCATTCCATTCCATTCCATTCCGTTCCAGTGCACTCTACTCCACTCCACTCCACTCCACTCCACTCCGGTACGTTCCATTCCATTCCATTCCATTCCATTCCATTCCATTCCATTTCCATTCCCATTCCATTTCCATTCCCGTTCCATTTCCATTCCCGTTTCTTTTCCATTCCCGATCCATTTCCATTCCAGTTCCATTACCATTCCCGTTCCATTTCCATTCCCGATCCATTTCCATTCCCGTTCCTTTTCCATTCCCGTTCCATTTCCATTCCCGTTCCGTTACCATTCCCGTTCCATTTCCGTTCCCGTTCCGTTTCCGTTCCCGTTCCATTTCCGTTCCCGTTCCGTTTCCGTTCCCGTTCCATCTCCATTCCCGTTCCATTTCCGTTCCCGTTCCATTTCCATTCCCGTTCCATTTCCGTTCCCGTTCCATTTCCATTCCCGTTCTATTTCCATTCCCTTTCCATTTCCATTTCATTCCATTCCGTTCTGCTCGGGTACATTCCATTCCATTCCATTGCATTCCATTCCGTTCTGCTCCTGTCCATTCCATTCCATTCCATTCCGTTCCATTCCGTTCTACTCGGGTAGATTCCATTCCATTCCATTCCATTCCATTCCATTCCATTCCATTCCATTCCATTCTACTGGTGTCCATTCCATTCCATTCCATTCCATTCCATTCCATTCCATTCCATTCCATTGCATTCCATTCCATTCCATTCCATTCCATTCCGTTCCGTTCTACTCGGTTACATTCCATTCAATTCCATTCCATTCCGTTCTACTCGGGTAGATTCCATTCCATTCCATTCCATTCCATTCCTTTCCATTCCATTGCATTCCATTGCATTGCATTGCACTCAATTCCATTCCATTCCATTCCATTCCATTCCATTCCATTCCGTTCCGTTCAACTCGGTTACATTCCATTCAATTACATTCCATTCCGTTATACTCGGTTACATTCCATTCCATTCCATTCCATTCCATTCCAATCCATTCCATTCCATTCCATTCCGTTCTACTCGGGTACATTCCATTCCATTCCATTCCATTCCATTCCATTCCATTCCGTTCTACTTTGGTACATTCCATTCCATTCCATTCCATTCCATTCCATTCCATTCTATTCCATTACATTCCATTCCATTCCATTCCGTTCTACTCGGGTTGATTCCATTCTATTCCATTCCATTCCATTCCATTCCATTCCATTCCATTCCATTCCATTCCAATCGATTCCATTCCATTCCATTCCATTGAATTCCATTCCATTCCATTCCATTCCTTGGAATTCCATTCCATTCCATTCCATTCCATTCCATTCCATTCCATTCCATTCCATTGAATTCCATTCCATTCCATTCCATTCCATTCCATTGAATTCCATTCCGTTCCATTCCATTCCATTGAATTCCATTCCATTCCATTCCATTCCATTCCATTCCATTCCATTCCATTCCATTGAATTCCATTCCATTGCATTCCATTCCATTCCATTCCATCCCATTCCATTCCATTCCATTCCATTCCATTCCGTTCTACTCGGGTTGATTCCATTCTATTCCATTCCATTCCATTCGATCCCATTTGATTCCATTCGATTCCATTCAATTCCATTCGATTCCATTCCATTCCACTCCATTCCATTCCATTGAATTCCATTCCATTCCATTCCATTCCATTCCATTCCATTCCATTCCATTCCATTGAATTCCATTCCATTCCATTCCGTTCCATTCCATTGAATTCCATTCCATTCCATTCCATTCAATTGAATTCCGTTCCATTCCATTCCATTCCGTTCCGTTCCGTCCCGTTCCGTTCCGTTCCGTTGCGTTCCGTTCCGTTCTACTCGGGTTGATTAAATTCTATTCCATTCCATTCTATTCGATTCCATTCGATTCCAATCGATTCCATTCGATTCCATTCGATTCCATTGAATTCCATTCCATTCCATTCCATTCCATTGAATTCCGTTGCATTATATTCCATTCCGTTCCGTTCCGTCCCGTTCCGTTCCGTTCCGTTCCGTTGCGTGCCGTTCCGTTCTACTCGGGTTGATTCCATTCCATTCCATTCCATTCCATTCCATTCCATTCCATTCCATTCCATTGAATTCCATTCCATTGAATTCCATTCCATTCCATTCCATTCCATTCCATTCCGTTCTACTCGGGTTGATTCCATTCTATTCCATTCCATTCCATTCGATCTCATTCGATTCCATTCGATTCCATTCGATTCCACTCCATTCCATTCCATTGAATTCCATTCCATTCCATTCCATTCCATTCCATTCCATTGAATTCCATTCCATTCCATTCCATTCCATTCCATTCCATTCCATTCCATTCCATTCCATTCCATTGAATTCCATTCCATTCCATTGAATTCCATTCCATTCCATTCCATTCCATTGAATTCCGTTCCATTCCATTCCATTCCATTCCATTCCATTCCATTCCATTCCATTCCATTCCATAGAATTCCGTTCCATTCCATTCCATTCCATTCCATTCCATTCCATTCCATTCCATGGAATTCCATTCCATTCCATTCCATTCCATTCCATTCCATTCCATGGAATTCCATTCCATTCCATTCCATTCCTTTCCATTGAATTCCATTCTGTTCCATTCCATTCCTTTGAATTCCTTTCCATTCCATTCCATTCCGTTCCTTTCCGTTCCGTTCCGTTCCGTTCCGTTCCGTTGCGTTCCGCTCCGTTCTACTCGGGTTGATTCCATTCTATTCCATTCCATTCCATTCGATCCCATTCGATTCCATTCGATTCCATTCGATTCCACTGCATTCCATTCCATAGAATTCCATTCCATTCCATTCCATTTGAATTCCATTCCATTCCATTCCATTCCATTCTATTCCATTCCATCCCATTCCATTCCATTCCATTCCATTCTACTCGGGTTGATTGCATTCTATTCCATTCCATTCCATTCGATTCCATTCGATTCCATTCGATTCCATTCGATTCCATTCGATTCCATTCGATTCCATTCCATTCCATTCCATTCCATTCCATTGAATTCCATTCCATTCCATTCCATTCCATTCCATTGAATTCCATTCCATTCCATTCCATTCCATTCCATTCCATTCCATTCCATTGAATTCCATTCCATTCCATAGAATTCCATTCCATTCCATTCCATTCCATTGATTTCCGTTCCTTTCCATTCCATTCCATTCCGTTCCGTTCCGTTCCGTTCCGTTGCGTTCCGTTCCGTTCAACTAGGGTTGATTCCATTCTATTCAATTCCATTCCATTCCATTCTACACGGGTTGATCATTCCATTCCGTTCCGTTCCGTTCCGTTCCGTTCCGTTCCGTACCGTTCTACTCGGGTTGATTCCATTCTATTCCATTCCATTCCATTCGATTCCATTCGACTCCATTCCATTCCATTCCATTCCATTCCATTCCATTCCATTGCATTCCATTCCACTCCATTCCATTCCATTCCATTCCATTCCATTCCATTCCATTCCGTTCCGTTCCGTTCCGTTCCGTTCCGTTGCGTTCCGTTCCGTTCTACTCGGGTTGATTCCATTCTATTCCATTCCATTCCATTTGACTCCATTCGATTCCATTCCATTCCATTGCATTGAATTCCATTCCATTCCATTCCATTCCATTCCATTCCATTCCACTCCATTGAATTCCATTCCATTCCATTCCATTCCATTCCATTCCATTCCATTCCATTCCACTCCATTCCATTCCACTCCACTGCACTCCACTCCACTCCACTCCACTCCATTCCACTCCCTTCCATTCCATTAAATTGAATTCCATTCCATTCCATTCCATTCCATTCCATTCCATTCCACTCCATTCCATTCCACTCCACTCCACTCCACTCCACTCCACTCCATTCCATTCCCTTCCATTCCATTCAATTGAATTGCATTGAATTCCATTCCATTCCATTCCATAACATTTCATTGCATTCCATTCCATTCCATTCCATTCCATTCCATTCCATTCCGTTCTACTCGGGTTGATTCCATTCTATTCCATTCCATTCCATTCGATTCCATTCGATTCCATTCGATTCCATTCGATTCCATTCTTTTCCATTCCATTCCATTCCATTCTATTCCATTGAATTCCATTCCATTCCATTCCATTCCATTCCATTCCATTGCATTCCATTCCATTGAATTCCATTGAATTCCATTCCATTGAATTCCATTCCATTCCATTCCATTCCATTCCATTCCATTCCATTGAATTCCATTCCATTCCATTCCATTCCATTCCATTGCATTGAATTCCATTCCATTCCATTCCATTGAATTCCATTCCATTCCATTCCATTCCATGGAATTCCGTTCCATTCCATTCCATTCCATTCCGTTCCGTCCCGTTCCGTTCCGTTCCGTTCCGTTGCGTTCCGTTCCGTTCTACTCGGGTTGATTCCATTCTATTCCATTCCATTCCATTCGATTCCATTCGATTCCATTCGATTCCACTCCATTCCATTCCATAGAATTCCATTCCATTCCATTCCATTCCATTGAATTCCATTCCATTCCATTCCATTCCATTGAATTCCATTCCATTCCATTCCATTCCATTGAATTCCATTCCATTCCATTCCATTCCATTCCATTCCATTCCATTCCATTCCATTCTACTGGTGTCCATTCCATTCCATTCTATTCCATTCCATTCCATTCCATTCCATTCCATTCCTTTCCATTCCATTGCATTCCATTGCATTCCATTCCATTCCATTCCATTCCATTCTATTCCATTCCATTCCACTCCACTCCACTCCACTCCACTCCATTCCACTCCACTCCACTCCGGTACATTCCATTCCATTCCATTCCATTCCATTCCATTCCATTCCGTGCTTCTCGGGTACATTCCGTTCCGTTCCATTCCATTCCATTCCATTCCATTCCGTTCCAGTGCACTCTACTCCACTCCACTCCACTCCACTCCACTCCGGTACATTCCATTCCATTCCATTCCATTCCATTCCATTCCATTTCCATTCCCATTCCATTTCCATTCCCGTTCCATTTCCATTCCCGTTTCTTTTCCATTCCCGTTCCATTTCCATTCCAGTTCCATTACCATTCCCGTTCCATTTCCATTCCCGATCCATTTCCATTCCCGTTCCATTTCCATTCTCGTTCCATTTCCATTCCCGTTCCATTACCATTCCCGTTCCATTTCCGTTCCCGTTCCGTTTCCGTTCCCGTTCCATTTCCATTCCCGTTCCATTTCCGTTCCCGTTCCGTTTCCGTTCCCGTTCCATTTCCATTCTCGTTCCGTTTCCTTTCCCGTTCCATTTCCATTCCCGTTCCATTTCCATTCCCGTTCCATTTCCGTTCCCGTTCCATTTCCATTCCCGTTCCATTTCCATTCCCTTTCCATTTCCATTTCATTCCATTCCGTTCTGCTCGGGTACATTCCATTCCATTCCATTGCATTCCATTCCGTTCTGCTCCTGTCCATTCCATTCCATTCCACTCCGTTCCATTCCGTTCTACTCGGGTAGATTCCATTCCATTCCATTCCATTCCATTCCATTCCATTCCATTCCATTCCATTCAACTGGTGTCCATTCCATTCCATTCCATTCCATTCCATTCCATTGCATTGCATTCCATTCCATTCCATTCCATTCCGTTCCGTTCTACTCGGTTACATTCCATTCAATTCCATTCCATTCCGTTCTACTCGGGTAGATTCCATTCCATTCAATTCCATTCCTTTCCATTCCATTGCATTCCATTGCATTGCATTGCACTCAATTCCATTCCATTCCATTCCATTCCATTCCATTCCATTCCATTCCATTCCATTCCATTCCATTCCATTCCGTTCCGTTCAACTCGGTTACATTCCATTCAATTACATTCCATTCCGTTCTACTCGGTTACATTCCATTCCATTCCATTCCATTCCATTCCAATCCATTCCATTCCATTCCATTCCGTTCTACTCGGGTACATTCCATTCCATTCCATTCCATTCCATTCCATTCCATTCCATTCCATTCCATTCCATTCCATTCCATTCCATTCCATTCCATTCCATTCCTTTCTACTTCGGTACATTCCATTCCATTCCATTCCATTCCATTCCATTCCATTCCATTCCATTCCATTCCATTCCGTTCTACTCAGGTTGATTCCATTCTATTCCATTCCATTCCATTCCATTCCATTCCATTCCATTCCATTCCATTCCATTCCATTCCATTCCATTCCTTTCCATTCCATTGCATTCCATTGCATTCCATTCCATTCCATTCCATTCCATTCCATTCCATTCCGGGCTTCTCGGGTACATTCCGTTCCGTTCCATTCCATTCCATTCCATTCCATTCCGTTCCAGTGTCCTCTACTCCACTCCACTCCACTCCACTCCACTCCGGTACATTCCATTCCATTCCATTCCATTCCATTCCATTCCATTTCCATTCCCATTCCATTTCCATTCCCGTTCCATTTCCATTCCCGTTTCTTTTCCATTCCCGTTCCATTTCCATTCCAGTTCCATTACCATTCCCGTTCCATTTCCATTCCCGATCCATTTCCATTCCCGTTCCATTTCCATTCCCGTTCCATTTCCATTCCCGTTCCATTACCATTCCCGTTCCATTTCCGTTCCCGTTCCATTTCCATTCCCGTTCCATTTCCATTCCCTTTCCATTTCCATTTCCTTCCATTCCGTTCTGCTCGGGTACATTCCATTCCATTCCATTGCATTCCATTCCGTTCTGCTCCTGTCCATTCCATTCCATTCCATTCCGTTCCATTCCGTTCTACTCGGGTAGATTCCATTCCATTCCATTCCATTCCATTCCATTCCATTCCATTCCATTCAACTGGTGTCCATTCCATTCCATTCCATTCCATTCCATTCCATTCCATTCCATTCCATTCCATTGCATTCCATTCCATTCCATTCCATTCCATTCCATTGCATTCCATTCCATTCCATTCCATTCCGTTCCGTTCTACTCGGTTACATTCCATTCAATTCCATTCCATTCCGTTCTACTCGGATAGATTCCATTCCATTCAATTCCATTCCTTTCCATTCCATTGCATTCCATTGCATTGCATTGCACTCAATTCCATTCCATTCCATTCCATTCCATTCCATTCCATTCCATTCCATTCCATTCCGTTCCGTTCAACTCGGTTACATTCCATTCAATTACATTCCATTCCATTCCATTCCATTCCATTCCATTCCATTCCATTCCATTCCATTCCATTCCGTTCTAGTTTGGTACATTCCATTCCATTCCATTCCATTCCATTCCATTCCATTCCATTCCATTCCGTTCTAGTTTGGTACATTCCATTCCATTCCATTCCATTCCATTCCATTCGATTCCATTCCATTCCATTCCATAGAATTCCATTCCATTCCATTCCATTCCATGGAATTCCATTCCATTCCATTCCATTCCATGGAATTCCATTCCATTCCATTCCATTCCATTCCATTCCATTCCATTCCATTCCATTGAATTCCATTCCATTCCATTCCATTCCATTCCATTCCATTCCATTCCATTCCGTTCCATTCCATTCCATTGAATTCCATTCCATTCCATTCCATTCCATTCCATTCCATTCCATTGAATTCCATTCCATTCCATTCCTTTCCATTCCATTCCATCCCATTCCATTCCATTCCATTCCATTAAGTTCTACTCGGGTTGATTCCATTCTATTCCATTCCATTCCATTCGATCCCATTTGATTCCATTCGATTCCATTCAATTCCATTCGATTCCATTCCATTCCACTCCATTCCATTCCATTGAATTCCATTCCCTTCCATTCCATTCCATTCCATTCCATTCCATTCCATGGAATTCCATTCCATTCCATTCCATTCCATTCCATAGAATTCCATTCCATTCCATTCCATTCCACTGAATTCCGTTCCATTCCATTCCATTCCGTTCCGTTCCGTTCCGTTCCGTTCGGTTGCGTTCCGTTCCGTTCCGTTGTGTTCCGTTCCGTTCTACTCGGGTTGATTCCATTCTATTCCATTCCATTCCAATCCATTCCGTTCCATTCCATAGAATTCCATTCCATTCCATTCCATTCCATTCCATTCCATTCCATTCCATTCCATTCCATTCCATTCCATTCCATAGAATTCCATTCCATTCCATTCCATTCCATTCCATTCCATTCCATTCCATTCCATTCCATTCCATGGAATTCCGTTCCATTCCATTCCATTCCGTTCCCTTCCGTACCGTTCCGTTCCGTTCCGTTCCGTTGCGTTCCGTTCCGTTCTACTCGGGTTGATTCCATTCTATTCCATTCCATTCCATTCGATTCCATTCGATTCCATTCGATTCCACTCCATTCCATTCCATAGAATTCCATTCCATTCCATTCCATTCCATTGAATTCCATTCCATTCCATTCCATTCCATTGAATTCCATTCCATTCCATTCCATTCCATTGAATTCCATTCCATTCCATTCCATTCCATTCCATTCCATTCCATTCCATTCCATTCCATTCCATTCTACTGGTGTCCATTCCATTCCATTCCATTCCATTCCATTCCATTCCATTCCATTCCATTCCATTGAATTCCATTCCATTCCATTGAATTCCATTCCATTCCATTCCATTCCATTGAATTCCATTCCATTCCATTCCATTCCATTCCATTCCATTCCATTCCATTCCATTCCATTCCATTCTACTGGTGTCCATTCCATTCCATTCTATTCCATTCCATTCCATTCCATTCCATTCCTTTCCTTTCCATTCCATTGCATTCCATTGCATTCCATTCCATTCCATTCCATTCCATTCCATTCCATTCCACTCCACTCCACTCCACTCCACTCCATTCCACTCCACTCCACTCCGGTACATTCCATTCCATTCCATTCCATTCCATTCCGTGCTTCTCGGGTACATTCCGTTCCGTTCCATTCCATTCCATTCCATTCCATTCCGTTCCAGTGCACTCTACTCCACTCCACTCCACTCCACTCCACTCCGGTACATTCCATTCCATTCCATTCCATTCCATTCCATTCCATTTCCATTCCCATTCCATTTCCATTCCCGTTCCATTTCCATTCCCGTTTCTTTTCCATTCCCGTTCCATTTCCATTCCAGTTCCATTACCATTCCCGTTCCATTTCCATTCCCGATCCATTTCCATTCCCGTTCCTTTTCCATTCCCGTTCCATTTCCATTCCCGTTCCGTTACCATTCCCGTTCCATTTCCGTTCCCGTTCCGTTTCCGTTCCCGTTCCATTTCCGTTCTCGTTCCGTTTCCGTTCCCGTTCCATTTCCCTTCCCGTTCCGTTTCCGTTCCCGTTCCATTTCCATTCCCGTTCCATTTCCGTTCCCGTTCCATTTCCATTCCCGTTCTATTTCCATTCCCTTTCCATTTCCATTTCACTCCATTCCGTTCTGCTCGGGTACATTCCATTCCATTCCATTGCATTCCATTCCGTTCTGCTCCTGTCCATTCCATTCCATTCCTTTCCGTTCTACTGGTGTCCATTCCATTCCATTCCATTCCATTCCATTCCATTCCATTCCATTCCATTGCATTCCATTCCATTGCATTCCATTCCATTCCGTTCCGTTCTACTCGGTTACATTCCATTCAATTCCATTCCATTCCGTTCTACTCGGGTAGATTCCATTCCATTCCATTCCATTCCATTCCTTTCCATTCCATTGCATTCCATTGCATTGCATTGCACTCAATTCCATTCCATTCCATTCCATTCCATTCCATTCCATTCCATTCCATTCCGTTCCGTTCAACTCGGTTACATTCCATTCAATTACATTCCATTCCGTTCTACTCGGTTACATTCCATTCCATTCCATTCCATTCCATTCCATTCCATTGCATTCCATTCCATTCCATTCCATTCCATTCCGTTCCGTTCTACTCGGTTACATTCCATTCAATTCCATTCCATTCCGTTCTACTCGGGTAGATTCCATTCCATTCCATTCCATTCCTTTCCATTCCATTGCATTCCATTGCATTGCATTTCACTCAATTCCATTCCATTCCATTCCATTCCATTCCATTCCATTCCATTCCATTCCATTCCGTTCCGTTCAACTCGGTTACATTCCATTCAATTACATTCCATTCCGTTCTACTCGGTTACATTCCATTCCATTCCATTCCATTCCATTCCAATCCATTCCATTCCATTCCATTCCGTTCTACTCGGGTACATTCCATTCCATTCCATTCCATTCCATTCCATTCCATTCCATTCCGTTCTACTTTGGTACATTCCATTCCATTCCATTCCATTCCATTCCATTCCATTCCATTCCATTCGATTCCATTCCATTCCATTCCATGGAAATCCATTCCATTCCATTCCATTCCATGGAATTCCATTCCATTCCATTCCATTCCATTGAATTCCATTCCATTCCATTCCATTCCATTCCATTCCATTCCATTCCATTCCATTCCATTCCATGGAATTCCATTCCATTCCATTCCATTCCATTCCATTCCATCCCATTCCATTCCATTCCATTCCATTCCGTTCTACTCGGGTTGATTCCATTCTATTCCATTCCATTCCATTCGATCCCATTTGATTCCATTCGATTCCATTCAATTCCATTCGATTCCATTCCATTCCACTCCATTCCATTCCATTGAATTCCATTCCATTCCATTCCATTCCATTCCATTCCATTCCATTCCATTCCATTCCATTCCATTCCATTGAATTCCATTCCATTCCATTCCATTCCATTCCATTGAATTCCATTCCATTCCATTCCATTCCTTTGAATTCCATTCCATTCCATTCCATTCCATTCCATTCCATTCTACTGGTGTCCATTCCATTCCATTCCATTCCATTCCATTCCATTCCTTTCCATTCCATTGCATTCCATTGCATTCCATTCCATTCCATTCCATTCCATTCCATTCCATTCCATTCCACTCCACTCCACTCCACTCCACTCCATTCCACTCCACTCCACTCCGGTACATTCCATTCCATTCCATTCCATTCCATTCCATTCCATTTCCATTCCCATTCCATTTCCATTCCCGTTCCATTTCCATTCCCGTTTCTTTTCCATTCCCGTTCCATTTCCATTCCAGTTCCATTACCATTCCCGTTCCATTTCCATTCCCGATCCATTTCCATTCCCGTTCCATTTCCATTCCATTTCCATTACCATTCCCGTTCCATTTCCATTCCCGATCCATTTCCATTCTCGTTCCATTTCCATTCCCGTTCCATTTCCATTCCCGTTCCATTACCATTCCCGTTCCATTTCCGTTCCCGTTCCGTTTCCGTTCCCGTTCCATTTCCGTTCTCGTTCCGTTTCCGTTCCCGTTCCATTTCCATTCCCGTTCCATTTCCGTTCCCGTTCCATTTCCATTCCCGTTCCATTTCCATTCCCTTTCCATTTCCATTTCATTCCATTCCGTTCTGCTCGGGTACATTCCATTCCATTCCATTGCATTCCATTCCGTTCTGCTCCTGTCCATTCCATTCCATTCCAATCCGTTCCATTCCGTTCTACTCGGGTAGATTCCATTCCATTCCATTCCATTCCATTCCATTCCATTCCATTCCATTCCATTCCATTCCATTCCATTCCATTCCATTCTACTGGTGTCCATTCCATTCCATTCCATTCCATTCCATTCCATTCCATTGCATTCCATTCCATTGCATTCCATTCCGTTCCGTTCTACTCGGTTACATTCCATTCAATTCCATTCCATTCCGTTCTACTCGGGTAGATTCCATTCCATTCCATTCCATTCCTTTCCATTCCATTGCATTCCATTGCATTGCATTGCACTCAATTCCATTCCATTCCATTCCATTCCATTCCATTCCATTCCATTCCATTCCATTCCATTCCGTTCCGTTCAACTCGGTTACATTCCATTCAATTACATTCCATTCCGTTCTACTCGGTTACATTCCATTCCATTCCATTCCATTCCATTCCAATCCATTCCATTCCATTCCATTCCGTTCTACTCGGGTACATTCCATTCCATTCCATTCCATTCCATTCCATTCCATTCCATTCCGTTCTTCTTTGGTACATTCCATTCCATTCGATTCCATTCCATTCCATTCCATTCCATTCCATTCCATTCCATTCCGTTCTACTCAGGTTGATTCCATTCTATTCCATTCCATTCCATTCCATTCCATTCCATTCCATTCCATTCGATTCCATTCCATTCCATTCCATTGAATTCCATTCCATTCCTTTCCATTCCATGGAATTCCATTCCATTCCATTCCATTCCATTCCATTCCATTCCATTGAATTCCATTCCATTCCATTCCATTCCATTCCATTGAATTCCATTCCGTTCCATTCCATTCCATTGAATTCCATTCCATTCCATTCCATTCCATTCCATTCCATTCCATTCCATTCCATTGAATTCCATTCCATTCCATTCCATTCCATTCCATTCCATTCCATCCCATTCCATTCCATTCCATTCCATTCCGTTCTACTCGGGTTGATTCCATTCTATTCCATTCCATTCCATTCGATCCCATTTGATTCCATTCGATTCCATTCAATTCCATTCGATTCCATTCCATTCCACTCCATTCCATTCCATTGAATTCCATTCCACTCCATTCCATTCCATTCCATTCCATTCCATGGAATTCCATTCCATTCCATTCCATGGAATTCCATTCCATTCCATTCCATTCCATTCCATAGAATTCCATTCCATTCCATTCCATTCCACTGAATTCCGTTCCATTCCATTCCATTCCGTTCCGTTCCGTTCCGTTCCGTTCCGTTGCGTTCCGTTCCGTTCCGTTGTGTTCCGTTCCGTTCTACTCGGGTTGATTCCATTCTATTCCATTCCATTCCAATCCATTCCGTTCCATTCCATTGAATTCCATTCCATTCCATTCCATTCCATTCCATTCCATTCCATTCCATTCCATTCCATTGAATTCCATTGCATTCCATTCCATTCCATTCCATTCCATTCCATTGAATTCCATTCCATTCCATTCCATTCCATGGAATTCCGTTCCATTCCATTCCATTCCGTTCCTTTCCGTCCCGTTCCGTTCCATTCCGTTCCGTTGCGTTCCGTTCCGTTCTACTCGGGTTGATTCCATTCTATTCCATTCCATTCCATTCGATTCCATTCGATTCCATTCGATTCCACTCCATTCCATTCCATAGAATTCCATTCCATTCCATTCCATTCCATTGAATTCCATTCCATTCCATTCCATTCCATTCCATTCCATTCTACTGGTGTCCATTCCATTCCATTCCATTCCATTCCATTCCATTCCATTCCATTCCATTCCATTCCTTTCCATTCCATTGCATTCCATTGCATTCCATTCCATTCCATTCCATTCCATTCCATTCCATTCCACTCCACTCCACTCCACTCCACTCCACTCCATTCCACTCCACTCCACTCCGGTACATTCCATTCCATTCCATTCCATTCCATTCCATTCCATTCCGTGCTTCTCGGGTACATTCCGTTCCGTTCCATTCCATTCCATTCCATTCCATTCCGTTCCAGTGCACTCTACTCCACTCCACTCCACTCCACTCCACTCCGGTACATTCCATTCCATTCCATTCCATTCCATTCCATTCCATTCCATTTCCATTCCCATTCCATTTCCATTCCCGTTCCATTTCCATTCCCGTTTCTTTTCCATTCCCGATCCATTTCCATTCCAGTTCCATTACCATTCCCGTTCCATTTCCATTCCCGATCCATTTCCATTCCCGTTCCTTTTCCATTCCCGTTCCATTTCCATTCCCGTTCCGTTACCATTCCCGTTCCATTTCCGTTCCCGTTCCGTTTCCGTTCCCGTTCCATTTCCGTTCCCGTTCCGTTTCCGTTCCCGTTCCATCTCCATTCCCGTTCCATTTCCGTTCCCGTTCCATTTCCATTCCCGTTCCATTTCCGTTCCCGTTCCATTTCCATTCCCGTTCTATTTCCATTCCCTTTCCATTTCCATTTCATTCCATTCCGTTCTGCTCGGGTACATTCCATTCCATTCCATTGCATTCCATTCCGTTCTGCTCCTGTCCATTCCATTCCATTCCATTCCGTTCCATTCCGTTCTACTCGGGTAGATTCCATTCCATTCCATTCCATTCCATTCCATTCCATTCCATTCCATTCCATTCCATTCCATTCCATTCTACTGGTGTCCATTCCATTCCATTCCATTCCATTCCATTCCATTCCATTGCATTCCATTCCATTCCTTTCCATTCCATTCCGTTCCGTTCTACTCGGTTACATTCCATTCAATTCCATTCCATTCCGTTCTACTCGGGTAGATTCCATTCCATTCCATTCCATTCCATTCCTTTCCATTCCATTGCATTCCATTGCATTGCATTGCACTCAATTCCATTCCATTCCATTCCATTCCATTCCATTCCATTCCATTCCATTCCGTTCCGTTCAACTCGGTTACATTCCATTCAATTACATTCCATTCCGTTCTACTCGGTTACATTCCATTCCATTCCATTCCATTCCATTCCAATCCATTCCATTCCATTCCATTCCGTTCTACTCGGGTACATTCCATTCCATTCCATTCCATTCCATTCCATTCCATTCCATTCCATTCCGTTCTACTTTGGTACATTCCATTCCATTCCATTCCATTCCATTCCATTCTATTCCATTACATTCCATTCCATTCCATTCCGTTCTACTCGGGTTGATTCCATTCTATTCCATTCCATTCCATTCCATTCCATTCCATTCCATTCCATTCCATTCCAATCGATTCCATTCCATTCCATTCCATTGAATTCCATTCCATTCCATTCCATTCCTTGGAATTCCATTCCATTCCATTCCATTCCATTCCATTCCATTCCATTGAATTCCATTCCATTCCATTCCATTCCATTCCATTGAATTCCATTCCGTTCCATTCCATTCCATTGAATTCCATTCCATTCCATTCCATTCCATTCCATTCCATTCCATTCCATTCCATTCCATTCCATTGAATTCCATTCCATTCCATTCCATTCCATTCCATTCCATCCCATTCCATTCCATTCCATTCCATTCCATTCCATTCCATTCCATTCCATTCCATTCCATTCCATTCCATTCCATTCCATTCTACTGGTGTCCATTCCATTCCATTCCATTCCATTCCATTCCATTCCATTGCATTCCATTCCATTGCATTCCATTCCGTTCCGTTCTACTCGGTTACATTCCATTCAATTCCATTCCATTCCGTTCTACTCGGGTAGATTCCATTCCATTCCATTCCATTCCTTTCCATTCCATTGCATTCCATTGCATTGCATTGCACTCAATTCCATTCCATTCCATTCCATTCCATTCCATTCCATTCCATTCCATTCCATTCCATTCCGTTCCGTTCAACTCGGTTACATTCCATTCAATTACATTCCATTCCGTTCTACTCGGTTACATTCCATTCCATTCCATTCCATTCCATTCCAATCCATTCCATTCCATTCCATTCCGTTCTACTCGGGTACATTCCATTCCATTCCATTCCATTCCATTCCATTCCATTCCGTTCTTCTTTGGTACATTCCATTCCATTCGATTCCATTCCATTCCATTCCATTCCATTCCATTCCATTCCATTCCGTTCTACTCAGGTTGATTCCATTCTATTCCATTCCATTCCATTCCATTCCATTCCATTCCATTCCATTCGATTCCATTCCATTCCATTCCATTGAATTCCATTCCATTCCTTTCCATTCCATGGAATTCCATTCCATTCCATTCCATTCCATTCCATTCCATTCCATTGAATTCCATTCCATTCCATTCCATTCCATTCCATTGAATTCCATTCCGTTCCATTCCATTCCATTGAATTCCATTCCATTCCATTCCATTCCATTCCATTCCATTCCATTCCATTCCATTGAATTCCATTCCATTCCATTCCATTCCATTCCATTCCATTCCATCCCATTCCATTCCATTCCATTCCATTCCGTTCTACTCGGGTTGATTCCATTCTATTCCATTCCATTCCATTCGATCCCATTTGATTCCATTCGATTCCATTCAATTCCATTCGATTCCATTCCATTCCACTCCATTCCATTCCATTGAATTCCATTCCATTCCATTCCATTCCATTCCATGGAATTCCATTCCATTCCATTCCATGGAATTCCATTCCATTCCATTCCATTCCATTCCATAGAATTCCATTCCATTCCATTCCATTCCACTGAATTCCGTTCCATTCCATTCCATTCCGTTCCGTTCCGTTCCGTTCCGTTCCGTTGCGTTCCGTTCCGTTCCGTTGTGTTCCGTTCCGTTCTACTCGGGTTGATTCCATTCTATTCCATTCCATTCCAATCCATTCCGTTCCATTCCATTGAATTCCATTCCATTCCATTCCATTCCATTCCATTCCATTCCATTCCATTCCATTCCATTGAATTCCATTGCATTCCATTCCATTCCATTCCATTCCATTCCATTGAATTCCATTCCATTCCATTCCATTCCATGGAATTCCGTTCCATTCCATTCCATTCCGTTCCTTTCCGTCCCGTTCCGTTCCATTCCGTTCCGTTGCGTTCCGTTCCGTTCTACTCGGGTTGATTCCATTCTATTCCATTCCATTCCATTCGATTCCATTCGATTCCATTCGATTCCACTCCATTCCATTCCATAGAATTCCATTCCATTCCATTCCATTCCATTGAATTCCATTCCATTCCATTCCATTCCATTCCATTCCATTCTACTGGTGTCCATTCCATTCCATTCCATTCCATTCCATTCCATTCCATTCCATTCCATTCCATTCCTTTCCATTCCATTGCATTCCATTGCATTCCATTCCATTCCATTCCATTCCATTCCATTCCATTCCACTCCACTCCACTCCACTCCACTCCACTCCATTCCACTCCACTCCACTCCGGTACATTCCATTCCATTCCATTCCATTCCATTCCATTCCATTCCGTGCTTCTCGGGTACATTCCGTTCCGTTCCATTCCATTCCATTCCATTCCATTCCGTTCCAGTGCACTCTACTCCACTCCACTCCACTCCACTCCACTCCGGTACATTCCATTCCATTCCATTCCATTCCATTCCATTCCATTCCATTTCCATTCCCATTCCATTTCCATTCACGTTCCATTTCCATTCCCGTTTCTTTTCCATTCCCGATCCATTTCCATTCCAGTTCCATTACCATTCCCGTTCCATTTCCATTCCCGATCCATTTCCATTCCCGTTCCTTTTCCATTCCCGTTCCATTTCCATTCCCGTTCCGTTACCATTCCCGTTCCATTTCCGTTCCCGTTCCGTTTCCGTTCCCGTTCCATTTCCGTTCCCGTTCCGTTTCCGTTCCCGTTCCATCTCCATTCCCGTTCCATTTCCGTTCCCGTTCCATTTCCATTCCCGTTCCATTTCCGTTCCCGTTCCATTTCCATTCCCGTTCTATTTCCATTCCCTTTCCATTTCCATTTCATTCCATTCCGTTCTGCTCGGGTACATTCCATTCCATTCCATTGCATTCCATTCCGTTCTGCTCCTGTCCATTCCATTCCATTCCATTCCGTTCCATTCCGTTCTACTCGGGTAGATTCCATTCCATTCCATTCCATTCCATTCCATTCCATTCCATTCCATTCCATTCCATTCCATTCCATTCTACTGGTGTCCATTCCATTCCATTCCATTCCATTCCATTCCATTCCATTGCATTCCATTCCATTCCTTTCCATTCCATTCCGTTCCGTTCTACTCGGTTACATTCCATTCAATTCCATTCCATTCCGTTCTACTCGGGTAGATTCCATTCCATTCCATTCCATTCCATTCCTTTCCATTCCATTGCATTCCATTGCATTGCATTGCACTCAATTCCATTCCATTCCATTCCATTCCATTCCATTCCATTCCATTCCATTCCGTTCCGTTCAACTCGGTTACATTCCATTCAATTACATTCCATTCCGTTCTACTCGGTTACATTCCATTCCATTCCATTCCATTCCATTCCAATCCATTCCATTCCATTCCATTCCGTTCTACTCGGGTACATTCCATTCCATTCCATTCCATTCCATTCCATTCCATTCCATTCCATTCCGTTCTACTTTGGTACATTCCATTCCATTCCATTCCATTCCATTCCATTCTATTCCATTACATTCCATTCCATTCCATTCCGTTCTACTCGGGTTGATTCCATTCTATTCCATTCCATTCCATTCCATTCCATTCCATTCCATTCCATTCCATTCCAATCGATTCCATTCCATTCCATTCCATTGAATTCCATTCCATTCCATTCCATTCCTTGGAATTCCATTCCATTCCATTCCATTCCATTCCATTCCATTCCATTGAATTCCATTCCATTCCATTCCATTCCATTCCATTGAATTCCATTCCGTTCCATTCCATTCCATTGAATTCCATTCCATTCCATTCCATTCCATTCCATTCCATTCCATTCCATTCCATTCCATTCCATTGAATTCCATTCCATTCCATTCCATTCCATTCCATTCCATCCCATTCCATTCCATTCCATTCCATTCCATTCCATTCCATCCCATTCCATTCCATTCCATTCCATTCCATTCCGTTCTACTCGGGTTGATTCCATTCTATTCCATTCCATTCCATTCGATCCCATTTGATTCCATTCGATTCCATTCAATTCCATTCGATTCCATTCCATTCCACTCCATTCCATTCCATTGAATTCCATTCCATTCCATTCCATTCCATTCCATTCCATTGAATTCCATTCCATTCCATTCCGTTCCATTCCATTGAATTCCATTCCATTCCATTCCATTCAATTGAATTCCGTTCCATTCCATTCCATTCCGTTCCGTTCCGTCCAGTTCCGTTCCGTTCCGTTGCGTTCCGTTCCGTTCTACTCGGGTTGATTAAATTCTATTCCATTCCATTCTATTCGATTCCATTCGATTCCAATCGATTCCATTCGATTCCATTCGATTCCATTGAATTCCATTCCATTCCATTCCATTCCATTGAATTCCGTTGCATTATATTCCATTCCGTTCCGTTCCGTCCCGTTCCGTTCCGTTCCGTTCCGTTGCGTGCCGTTCCGTTCTACTCGGGTTGATTCCATTCTATTCCATTCCATTCCATTCGATCCCATTCGATTCCATTCGATTCCATTCGATTCCATTCGATTCCACTCCATTCCATTCCATAGAATTCCATTCCATTCCATTCCATTTGAATTCCATTCCATTCCATTCCATTCCATTCCATTCTATTCCATTCCATCCCATTCCATTCCATTCCATTCCATTCTACTCGGGTTGATTGCATTCTATTCCATTCCATTCCATTCGATTCCATTCGATTCCATTCGATTCCATTCGATTCCATTCGATTCCATTCGATTCCATTCCATTCCATTCCATTCCATTCAATTGAATTCCATTCCATTCCATTCCATTCCATTCCATTGAATTCCATTCCATTCCATTCCATTCCATTCCATTCCATTCCATTCCATTGAATTCCATTCCATTCCATAGAATTCCATTCCATTCCATTCCATTCCATTGATTTCCGTTCCTTTCCATTCCATTCCATTCCGTTCCGTTCCGTTCCGTTCCGTTGCGTTCCGTTCCGTTCAACTAGGGTTGATTCCATTCTATTCAATTCCATTCCATTCCATTGTACACGGGTTGATCATTCCATTCCGTTCCGTTCCGTTCCGTTCCGTTCCGTTCCGTACCGTTCTACTCGGGTTGATTCCATTCTATTCCATTCCATTCCATTCGATTCCATTCGACTCCGTTCCATTCCATTCCATTCCATTCCATTCCATTCCATTTCATTGCATTCCATTCCACTCCATTCCATTCCATTCCATTCCATTCCATTCCATTCCATTCCGTTCCGTTCCGTTCCGTTCCGTTCCGTTGCGTTCCGTTCCGTTCTACTCGGGTTGATTCCATTCTATTCCATTCCATTCCATTTGACTCCATTCGATTCCATTCCATTCCATTGCATTGAATTCCATTCCATTCCATTCCATTCCATTGAATTCCGTTACATTCCATTCCATTCCGTTCCGTTCCGTTCCGTTCCGTGCCGTTGCATTCCGTTCCGTTCTACTCGGGTTGATTCCATTCTATTCCATTCCATTCCATTCCATTCCATTCCATTCCACTCGGGTTGATCATAACATTCCGTTCCGTTTCGTTCCTTTCCGTTCCGTTCCGTTCCGTTCTACTCGGGTTGATTCCATTCTATTCCATTCCATTCCATTCCATTGAATTCCATTGAATTCCATTCCATTGAATTCCATTCCATTCAATTCCATTGAATTCCATTCCATTCCATTCCATTCCATTCCATTCCATTCCATTCCATTGAATTCCATTCCATTCCATTCCATTCCATTCCATTCCATTCCATTCCATTCCATTGAATTCCATTTCATTCCATTCCATTCCATTGAATTCCGTTCCATTCCATTCCATTCCGTTCCGTTCCATTCCGTTCCGTTCCGTTCCGTTGCATTCCGTTCCGTTCTACTCGGTTTGATTCAATTCTATTCCATTCCATTCCATTCCATTCCACTCGATTCCATTCGATTCCATTCGATTCCATTCGATTACATTCCATTGAATTCCGTTCCATTCCATTCCATTCCATTCCATTCCATTGAATTCCATTGAATTCCATTCCATTTAATTCCATTCCATTCCATTCCATTCGATTCCATTGAATTCCATTCCACTCCATTCCATTCCATTCGATTAAATTGAATTCCATTCCATTCCATTCCATTCCATTGAATTCCGTTCCATTCCATTCCATTCCATTCCGTTCCATTCGATTCCATTCCGTTCCATTCCTTTCCATTCCATTGAATTCCCTTCCATTCCTTTGAATTCCGTTCCATTCCGTTCCGTTCCGTTCCATTCCGTTCCGTTCCGTTCCATTCCATTCCATTCCATTCCATTCCATTCCATTCCATTCCATTCTACTCGGGTTGATTCCACTGTATTCCATTCCATTCCATTCGAATCCATTCCATTCCATTCCATTCCATTCCATTCCGTTCTACTCGGGTTCATTCCATTCCATTCCTTTCCGTTCCGTTCCGTTCCATTCCATTCTGTTCCATTCCATTCCATTCCATTCCATTCCATTCCATTCCATTGAATTCCATTCCATTCCATTCCATTCCATTCCATTCCATTGAATTCCATTTCATTCCATTCCATTCCATTGAATTCCGTTCCATTCCATTCCATTCCGTTCCGTTCCATTCCGTTCCGTTCCGTTCCGTTGCATTCCGTTCCGTTCTACTCGGGTTGATTCAATTCTATTCCATTCCATTCCATTCCATTCCACTCGATTCCATTGGATTCCATTCGATTCCATTCGATTACATTCCATTGAATTCCGTTCCATTCCATTCCATTCCATTCCATTCCATTGAATTCCATTGAATTCCATTCCATTTAATTCCATTCCATTCCATTCCATTCGATTCCATTGAATTCCATTCCACTCCATTCCATTCCATTCGATTAAATTGAATTCCATTCCATTCCTTTCCATTCCATTGAATTCCGTTCCATTCCATTCCATTCCATTCCGTTCCATTCGATTCCATTCCGTTCCATTCCTTTCCCTTCCATTGAATTCCCTTCCATTCCTTTGAATTCCGTTCCATTCCGTTCCGTTCCGTTCCATTCCGTTCCGTTCCGTTCCATTCCATTCCATTCCATTCCATTCCATTGCATTCTACTCGGGTTGATTCCATTGTATTCCATTCCATTCCATTCGAATCCATTCCATTCCATTCCATTCCATTCCATTCCGTTCTACTCGGGTTCTTTCCATTCCATTCCTTTCCGTTCCGTTACGTTCCATTCCATTCTGTTCCATTCCGTTCCATTCCATTCCATTCCATTCCATTCCATTCCGTTCTAATCGGGTTGATACCATTCTATTCCATTCCATTCCATTCGATTCCATTCCATTCCATTCCATTCCATTCCGTTCCATTCCGTTCCATTCCGTTCCTTTCCGTTCCATTTCATTGAATTCCGTTCCATTCCTTTGAATTGCGTTCCATTCCGTTCCGTTCTGTTCCGTTCCGTTCCGTTCCATTCCATTCCATTCCATTCCATTCCATTCCATTCCATTCCATTCCATTCTACTCGGGTTGATTCCATTGTATTCCATTCCATTCCATTCGAATCCATTCCATTCCATTCCATTCCATTCCATTCCATTCCGTTCTACTCGGGTTCATTCCATTCCATTCCTTTCTGTTGCGTTCCGTTCCATTCCATTCTGTTCCATTCCGTTCCATTCCATTCCATTCCATTCCATTCCGTTCTAATCGGGTTGATTCCATTCTATTCCCTTCCATTCCGTTCCGTTCCGTTCCGTTCCGTTCCGTTCCCTTCCGTTCTACTGGGGTTGATTCCATTCTATTACATTCCATTCCATTCGATTCCATTCGATTCCATTCGATTCCATTCGATTCTATTCGATTCCATTCCATTCCATTCCATTCCATTCCATTCCATTCCATTCCATTGAATTCCATTCCATTCCATTGAATTCCATTCCATTCCATTCCATTCCATTCCATTGAATTCCATTCAGTTCCGTTCCGTTCCATTCCGTTCCGTTCCGTTCCATTCCATTCCGTTCCATTCCATTGAATTCCGTTCCATTCCATTGAAATCCATTCCATTCCGTTCCATTCCATTGAATTCCGTTCCATTCCGTTCCATTCCGTTCCATTCCGTTCCATTCCGTTCTACTCAGGTTGACTCCATTCTATTCCATTCCATTCCATTCGATTCCATTCCATTCCATTCCATTCCATTCCATTCCATTCCATTCCATTCCGTTCTACTCGGGTTCATTCCATTCCATTCCGTTCCGTTCCGTTCCGTTCCATTCCGTTCCGTTCCGTTCCATTCAATTCCGTTCCATTCCATTGAATTCCGTTCCATTCCATGGAATTCCATTCCATTCCATTCCATTCCATTCCATTCCATTCCATTCCATTCCATTCCATTGAATTCCATTTCATTCCATTCCATTCCATTGAATTCCGTTCCATTCCATTCCATTCCGTTCCGTTCCGTTCTGTTCCGTTCTGTTCCGTTCCGTTGCATTCCGTTCCGTTCTACTCGGGTTGATTCCATTCTATTCCATTCCATTCCATTCGATTCCATTCGATTCCATTCGATTCCATTCCATTCCATTCCATTGAATTCCATTCCATTCCATTCCATTCCATTCCATTCCATTCCATTCCATTCCATTGAATTCCATTGAATTCCATTCCATTTAATTCCATTCCATTCCATTCAATTCGATTCCATTGAATTCCATTCCACTCCATTCCATTCCATTCCATTGAATTCCATTTCATTCCATTCCATTCCATTGAATTCCGTTCCATTCCATTCCATTCCGTTCCGTTCCGTTCCGTTCCGTTCTGTTCTGTTCCGTTGCATTCCGTTCCGTTCTACTCGGGTTGATTCCATTCTATTCCATTCCATTCCATTCGATTCCATTCGATTCCATGCGATTCCATTCGATTCCATTCCATTCCATTCCATTGAATTCCAATCCATTCCATTCCATTCCATTCCATTCCATTCCATTCCATTCCGTTCTACTCGGGTTGATTCCATTCTATTCCATTCCATTCCATTCGATTCCATTCGATTCCATTCCATTCCAATCGATTCCATTCGATTCCATTCGATTCCATTCGATTCCATTCCATTCCATTCCTTTGAAATCCATTCCATTCCATTCCATTCCATTCCATTTAATTCCATTCCATTCCATTCCATTGAATTCCATTGAATTCCATTCCATTCAATTCCATTCCATTCCATTCCATTCCATTCCATTGAATTCCATTCCACTCCATTCCATTCCATTCGATTCCATTGAATTCCATTCCATTCCATTCCATACCATTGAATTCGGTTCCATTCCATTCCATTCCATTCCGTTCCATTCCGTTCCATTGCGTTCCATTCCTTTCCATTCCATTGAATTCCGTTCCATTCCTTTGAATTCCGTTCCATTCCGTTCCGTTCCGTTCCATTCCGTTCCGTTCCGTTCCATTCCCTTCCATTCCATTCCATTCCATTCCATTCCATTCCATTCCATTCCATTCTACTCGGGTTGATTCCATTGTATTCCATTCCATTCCATTCGAATCCATTCCATTCCATTCCATTCCATTCCATTCCATTCCATTCCGTTCTACTCGGGTTCATTCCATTCCATTCCTTTCCGTTCCGTTCCGTTCCATTCCATTCTGTTCCATTCCGTTCTATTCCATTCCATTCCATTCCATTCCATTCCGTTCTAATCAGGTTGATTCCATTCTATTCCATTCCATTCCGTTCCGTTCCGTTCCGTTCCATTCCCTTGCGTTCTACTGGGGTTGATTCCATTCTATTCCATTCCATTCCATTCGATTCCATTCGATTCCATTCGATTCCATTCGATTCCATTCCATTCCATTCCATTCCATTCCATTCCATTCCATTGTATTCCGTTCCATTCCATTCCATTCCGTTCCGTTCTGTTCCGTTCTGTTCCGTTGCATTCCGTTCCGTTCTACTCTGGTTGATTCCATTCCATTCCATTCCATTCCATTCCATTCCATTCCATTCCATTCCATTCCATTCCATTCCATTGAATTCCATTGAATTCCATTCCATTTAATTCCATTCCATTCCATTCAATTCGATTCCATTGAATTCCATTCCACTCCATTCCATTCCATTCGATTCCATTGATTTCCATTCCATTCCATTCCATTCCGTTCCATTCCGTTCCATTCCGTTCCTTTCCGTTCCATTTCATTGAATTCCGTTCCATTCCTTTGAATTGCGTTCCATTCCGTTCCGTTCTGTTCCGTTCCGTTCCGTTCCATTCCATTCCATTCCATTCCATTCCATTCCATTCCATTCCATTCCATTCTACTCGGGTTGATTCCATTGTATTCCATTCCATTCCATTCGAATCCATTCCATTCCATTCCATTCCATTCCATTCCATTCCGTTCTACTCGGGTTCATTCCATTCCATTCCTTTCTGTTGCGTTCCGTTCCATTCCATTCTGTTCCATTCCGTTCCATTCCATTCCATTCCATTCCATTCCGTTCTAATCGGGTTGATTCCATTCTATTCCCTTCCATTCCGTTCCGTTCCGTTCCGTTCCGTTCCGTTCCCTTCCGTTCTACTGGGGTTGATTCCATTCTATTCCATTCCATTCCATTCGATTCCATTCGATTCCATTCGATTCCATTCGATTCTATTCGATTCCATTCCATTCCATTCCATTCCATTCCATTCCATTCCATTCCATTGAATTCCATTCCATTCCATTGAATTCCATTCCATTCCATTCCATTCCATTCCATTCCATTCCATTGAATTCCATTCAGTTCCGTTCCGTTCCATTTCGTTC
Source organism: Gorilla gorilla gorilla (assembly GCF_029281585.2). Lineage (NCBI taxonomy): Eukaryota > Metazoa > Chordata > Mammalia > Primates > Hominidae > Gorilla > Gorilla gorilla. Next base: position 11,377,409 of record NC_073240.2, on the reverse strand, counting down.
CGTTCCGTTCCATTCCATTCCGTTCCATTCCATTGAATTCCGTTCCATTCCATTGAAATCCATTCCATTCCGTTCCATTCCATTGAATTCCGTTCCATTCCGTTCCATTCCGTTCCATTCCGTTCTACTCAGGTTGACTCCATTCTATTCCATTCCATTCCATTCGATTCCATTCCATTCCATTCCATTCCATTCCATTCCATTCCATTCCATTCCGTTCTACTCGGGTTCATTCCATTCCATTCCGTTCCGTTCCGTTCCGTTCCATTCCGTTCCGTTCCGTTCCATTCCATTCCGTTCCATTCCATTGAATTCCGTTCCATTCCATGGAATTCCATTCCATTCCATTCCATTCCATTCCATTCCATTCCATTCCATTCCATTCCCTTCCATTGAATTCCATTTCATTCCATTCCATTCCATAGAATTCCGTTCCATTCCATTCCATTCCGTTCCGTTCCGTTCTGTTCCGTTCTGTTCCGTTCCGTTGCATTCCGTTCCGTTCTACTCGGGTTGATTCCATTCTATTCCATTCCATTCCATTCGATTCCATTCGATTCCATTCGATTCCATTCGATTCCATTCCATTCCATTCCATTGAATTCCATTCCATTCCATTCCATTCCATTCCATTCCATTCCATTCCATTCCATTCCATTGAATTCCATTGAATTCCATTCCATTTAATTCCATTCCATTCCATTCAATTCGATTCCATTGAATTCCATTCCACTCCATTCCATTCCATTCCATTGAATTCCATTTCATTCCATTCCATTCCATTGAATTCCGTTCCATTCCATTCCATTCCGTTCCGTTCCGTTCCGTTCCGTTCTGTTCTGTTCCGTTGCATTCCGTTCCGTTCTACTCGGGTTGATTCCATTCTATTCCATTCCATTCCATTCGATTCCATTCGATTCCATTCGATTCCATTCGATTCCATTCCATTCCATTCCATTGAATTCCAATCCATTCCATTCCATTCCATTCCATTCCATTCCATTCCATTCCATTCCATTCCGTTCTACTCGGGTTGATTCCATTCTATTCCATTCCATTCCATTCGATTCCATTCGATTCCATTCCATTCCAATCGATTCCATTCGATTCCATTCGATTCCATTCGATTCCATTCCATTCCATTCCATTGAAATCCATTCCATTCCATTCCATTCCATTCCATTTAATTCCATTCCATTCCATTCCATTGAATTCCATTGAATTCCATTCCATTCAATTCCATTCCATTCCATTCCATTCCATTCCATTGAATTCCATTCCACTCCATTCCATTCCATTCGATTCCATTGAATTCCATTCCATTCCATTCCATACCATTGAATTCGGTTCCATTCCATTCCATTCCATTCCGTTCCATTCCGTTCCATTGCGTTCCATTCCTTTCCATTCCATTGAATTCCGTTCCATTCCTTTGAATTCCGTTCCATTCCGTTCCGTTCCGTTCCATTCCGTTCCGTTCCGTTCCATTCCCTTCCATTCCATTCCATTCCATTCCATTCCATTCCATTCTACTCGGGTTGATTCCATTGTATTCCATTCCATTCCATTCGAATCCATTCCATTCCATTCCATTCCATTCCATTCCATTCCATTCCGTTCTACTCGGGTTCATTCCATTCCATTCCTTTCTTTTCCGTTCCGTTCCATTCCATTCTGTTCCATTCCGTTCTATTCCATTCCGTTCCATTCCATTCCATTCCGTTCTAATCAGGTTGATTACATTCTATTCCATTCCATTCCATTCCGTTCCGTTCCGTTCCATTCCCTTGCGTTCTACTGGGGTTGATTCCATTCTATTCCATTCCATTCCATTCGATTCCATTCGATTCCATTCGATTCCATTCGATTCCATTCCATTCCATTCCATTCCATTCCATTGTATTCCGTTCCATTCCATTCCGTTCCGTTCCGTTCCGTTGCGTTCCGTTCCGTTCTACTCGGGTTGATTCCATTCGATTCCATTCGATTCCATTCGATTTCATTCGATTCCATTCCATTCCATTCCATTCCATTCCATTCCATTCCATTCCATTCCATTGAATTCCGTTCCATTCCATTCCGTTCCGTTCCGTTCCGTTCCGTTCCGTTCCGTTGCGTTCCGTTCCTTTCTACTCGGGTTGATTCCATTCTATTCCATTCCATTTCATTCGATTCCATTCGATTCCATTCGATTCCATTCGATTCCATTCGATTCCATTCGATTCCATTCCATTGAATTCCATTCCATTCCATTCCATTCCATTCCATTCCATTCCATTCCATTCCATTGAATTCCATTCCATTTAATTCCATTCCATTCCATTCAGTTCGATTCCATTGAATTCCATTCCACTCCATTCCATTCCATTCGATTCCATTGAATTACATTCCATTCCATTCCATTCCGTTCCATTCCGTTCCATTCCGTTCCTTTCCGTTCCATTCCATTGAATTCCTTTCCATTCCTTTGAATTCCGTTCCATTCCGTTCCGTTCTTTTCCATTCCGTTCCGTTCCGTTCCATACCATTCCATTCCATTCCATTCCATTCCATTCCATTCCATTCCATTCCATTCTACTCGGGTTGATTCCATTGTATTCCATTCCATTCCATTCGAATCCATTCCATTCCATTCCATTCCATTCCATTCCGTTCTACTCGGGTTCATTCCATTCCATTCCTTTCCGTTCCGTTCCGTTCCATTCCATTCTGTTCCATTCCGTTCCATTCCATTCCATTCCATTCCGTTCTAATCGGGTTGATTCCATTCTATTCCCTTCCATTCCGTTCCGTTCCGTTCCGTTCCGTTCCGTTCCCTTCCGTTCTACTGGGGTTGATTCCATTCTATTCCATTCCATTCCATTCGATAACATTCGATTCCATTCGATTCCATTCGATTCCATTCGATTCCATTCGATTCCATTCCATTCCATTCCATTCCATTCCATTCCATTCCATTCCATTGAATTCCATTCCGTTCCGTTCCGTTCCATTCCGTTCCGTTCCGTTCCATTCCATTCCGTTCCACTCCATTGAATTCCGTTCCATTCCACTGAAATCCATTCCATTCAGTTCGATTCCATTGAATTCCGTTCCATTCCGTTCCATTCCGTTCCATTCCATTCCATCCCATTCCATTCCATTCCATTCCATTCCGTTCTACTCAGGTTGACTCCATTCTATTCCATTCCATTCCATTCGATTCCATTCCATTCCATTTCATTCCATTCCATTCCATTCCGTTCTACTCGGGTTCATTCCATTCCATTCCGTTCCGTTCCGTTCCGTTCCATTCCGTTCTGTTCCATTCCGTTCCATTCAATTCCATTCCATTCCATTCCGTTCTACTCGGTTTGATTCCATTCTGTTCCACTCCATTCCGTTCCGTTCCGTTCCGTTCCGTTCTGTTCCGTTCCACTTGGGTTGATTCCATTCAATTCCATTCCATTCCATTCGATTCCATTCGATTCCATTCGATTCCATTCGTTTCCATTCCATTCCATTCGATTCCATTCCATTCCATTCCATTCAATTCCATTGAATTCCATGCCATTCCATTCCATTCAATTCCATTCCATTGAATTCCATTGAATTCCTTTCCATTGAATTCCATTCCATTCCATTCCATTCCATTCCATTCCATTCCATTCCATTCCATTGAATTCCATTCCATTCCATTCCATAGAATTCCGTTCCATTCCATTCCATTCCATTCCATCCCATTCCATTAGATCCCATTCGATTCCTTTCGATTCCATTCGATTCCATTCTATTCCATTCCATTCCATTCCATTCCATTGAATTCCATTCCATTCCATTCCATTGCATTCCATTCCATTCCATTCCATGGAAATCCATTCCATTCAATTCCATTCCATTCCATTCCATTCCATAGAATTCCATTCCATTCCATTCCATTGCATAGAATTCCATTCCATTCCATTCCATTCCATTCCATTGAATTCCGTTCCATTCCATTCCATTCCATTCCGTTCCGTTCCGTTCCGTTCCGTTCCGTTCCGTTGCGTTCCGTTCCGTTCTACTCGGGTTGATTCCATTCTATTCCATTCCATTCCATTCGATTCCATTCGATTCCATTCGATTCCATTCGATTCCATTCGATTCCATTGAATTTCATTCCACTCCATTCCATTCCATTCCATTCCATTCCATTCCATTCCATTCCATTCCATTGAATTCCATTGAATTCCATTCCATTTAATTCCATTCCATTCCATTCCATTCGATTCTATTCCATTCCATTGAATTCCAATCCATTCCATTCCATTCCATTCCATTCCATTCCATTCCATTCCATTCCATTCCGTTCTACTCGGGTTGATTCCATTCTATTCCATTCCATTCCATTCGATTCCATTCCATTCCATTCCATTCCATTCCATTCCATTCCATTGAATTCCAATCCATTCCATTCCATTCCATTCCATTCCATTGAATTCCATTCCATTCCATTCCATTCCGTTGAATTCCGTTCCATTCCATTCCGTTCCGTTCCGTTCCGTTCCGTTCCGTTCCGATGCATTCCTTTCCGTTCTACTCGGGTTGATTCCATTCTATTCCATTCCATTCCATTCCTTTCCATTCGTTTCCATTCGATTCCATTCGATTCGATTCCATTCCATTCCATTCCTTTCCATTCCATTCCATTCCATTCCATTGAATTCCATTGAATTCCATTCCATTTAATTTCATTCCTTTCCATTCCATTCGATTCCATTGAATTCCATTCCACTCCTTTCCATTCCATTCGATTCCATTGAATTCCATTCCATTCCATTCCATTCCATTGAATTCCGTTCCATTCCATTCCATTCCATTCCGTTCCATTCCGTTCCATTCCGTTCCATTCCTTTGCATTCCATTGAATTCCGTTCCATTCCTTTGAATTCCGTTCCATTCCGTTCCGTTCCGTTCCTTTCCGTTCCGTTCCGTTCCATTCCATTCCATTCCATTCCATTCCATTCCATTCTACTCGGGTTGATTCCATTGTATTCCATTCCATTCCATTCGAATCCATTCCATTCCATTCCATTCCATTCCGTTCTACTCGGGTTCATTCCATTCCATTCCTTTCCGTTCCGTTCCGTTCCATTCAATTCTGTTCCATTCCGTTCTATTCTATTCCATTCCATTCCATTCCATTCCGTTCTAATCAGGTTGATTCCATTCTATTCCATTCCATTCCGTTCCGTTTCGTTCCGTTCCGTTCCCTTGCGTTCTACTGGGGTTGATTCCATTCTATTCCATTCCATTCCATTCGATTCCATTCGATTCCATTCGATCCATTCGATTCCATTCCATTCCATTCCATTCCATTCCATTCCATTGAATTCCGTTCCATTCCATTTCGTTCCGTTCCGTTCCGTTGCGTTCCGTTCCGTTCTACTCGGGTTGATTCCATTCGATTCCATTCGATTCCATTCGATTCCATTCGAATCCATTCCATTCCATTCCATTCCATTCCATTCCATTGAATTCCGTTCCATTCCATTCCGTTCCGTTGCGTTCCGTTCCGTTCCGTTCCGTTCCGTTGCGTTCCGTTCCGTTCTACTCGGGTTGATTCCATTCTACTCCATTCCATTCCATTCGATTCCATTCGATTCCATTCGATTCCATTCGATTCCATTCGATTCCATTGAATTACATTCCACTCCATTCCATTCCATTCCATTCCATTCCATTCCATTCCATTCCATTCCATTGAATTCCAATCCATTCCATTCCATTCCATTCCATTCCATTCCATTCCATTCCGTTCTACTCGGGTTGATTCCATTCTATTCCATTCCATTCCATTCGATTCCATTCCATTCCATTCCATTCCATTCCATTCCATTGAATTCCAATCCATTCCATTCCATTCCATTCCATTCCATTCCATTGAATTCCATTTCATTCCATTCCATTCCATTGAATTCCGTTCCATTCCATTCCGTTCCTCTCCGTTCCGTTCCGTTCCGTTCCAATGCATTCCTTTCCGTTCTACTCGGGTTGATTCCATTCTATTCCATTCCATTCCATTCCATTCCATTCGTTTCCATTCGATTCCATTCGATTCCATTCCATTCCATTCCATTCCATTCCATTCCATTGAATTCCATTGAATTCCATTCCATTTAATTTCATTCCTTTCCATTCCATTCGATTCCATTGAATTCCATTCCACTCCTTTCCATTCCATTCGATTCCATTGAATTCCATTCCATTCCATTCCATTCCATTGAATTCCGTTCCATTCCATTCCATTCCATTCCGTTCCATTCCGTTCCATTCCGTTCCATTCCTTTCCATTCCATTGAATTCCGTTCCATTCCTTTGAATTCCGTTCCATTCCGTTACGTTCCGTTCCATTCCATTCTGTTCCATTCCGTTCCATTCCATTCCATTCCATTCCATTCCGTTCTAATCGGGTTGATTCCATTCTATTCCCTTCCATTCCGTTCCGTTCCGTTCCGTTCCGTTCCGTTCCCTTGCGTTCTACTGGGGTTGATTCCATTCTATTCCATTCCATTCCATTCGATTCCATTCGATTCCATTCGATTCCATTCGATTCCATTCGATTCCATTCGATTCCATTCCATTCCATTCCATTACATTCCTTTCCATTCCATTCCATTCCATTGAATTCCATTCCATTCCATACCATTCGATTGAATTCCGTTCCATTCCATTCCATTAAATTCCATTCCATTCCATTCCGTTCCATTCCATTCCATTCCATTGAATTCCATTCCATTGAATTCCATTTCATTCCATTCCATTGAATTCCATTCCATTGAATTCCATTCCATTCCATTCCATTCCATTCCATTCCATTGAATTCCATTCCGTTCCGTTCCGTTCCATTCCGTTCCGTTCCGTTCCATTCCATTCCGTTCCTTTCCATTGAATTCCGTTCCATTCCATTGAAATCCATTCCATTCCGTTCCATTCCATTGATTTCCGTTCCATTCCGTTCCATTCCGTTCCATTCCGTTCCATTCCGTTCTACTCTGGTTGACTCCATTCTATTCCATTCCATTCCATTCGATTCCATTCCATTCCATTCCATTCCATTCCATTCCGTTCTACTCGGGTTCATTCCATTCCATTCCGTTCCGTTCCGTTCCATTCCATTCCGTTCTGTTCCATTCCGTTACATTCAATTCCATTCCATTCCATTCCGTTCTACTCGGTTTGATTCCATTCTATTCCACTCCATTCCGTTCCGTTCCGTTCCGTTCCGTTCCATTCCGTTCCGTTCCACTTGGGTTGATTCCATTCTATTCCATTCCATTCCATTCGATTCCATTCGATTCCACTCGATTCCATTCGTTTCCATTCCATTCCATTCGATTCCATTCCATTCCATTCAATTCCATTGAATTCCATGCCATTCCATTCCATTCCATTCCATTCCATTCCATTGAATTCCATTGAATTCCTTTCCATTGAATTCCATTCCATTCCATTCCATTCCATTCTATTCCATTCCGTTAGATCCCATTCGATTCCTTTCGATTCCATTCGATTCCATTCTATTCCATTCCATTCCATTCCATTGAATTCCATTCCATTCCATTCCATTCCATTCCATTCCATTGAATTCCATTCCATTCCATTCCATTCCATTCCATTCCATTTCATTCCATAGAATTCCATTCCATTCCATTCCATTCCATTGAATTCCGTTCCATTCCATTCCGTTCCGTTCCGTTCCGTTCCGTTCCGTTGCGTTCCGTTCCGTTCTACTCGGGTTGATTCCATTCTATTCCATTCCATTCCATTAGATTCCATTCGATTCCATTCGATTCCATTCGATTCCATTCGATTCCATTCCATTCCATTGAATTTCATTCCATTCCATTCCATTCCATTCCATTCCATTCCATTCCATTGAATTCCATTGAATTCCATTCCATTTAATTCCATTCCATTCCATTCCATTCGATTCCATTCCATTCCATTGAATTCCAATCCATTCCATTCCATTCCATTCCATTCCATTCCGTTCTACTCGGGTTGATTCCATTCTATTCCATTCCATTCCATTCGATTCCATTCCATTTCATTCCATTCCATTGAATTCCAATCCATTCCATTCCATTCCATTCCATTCCATTCCATTCCATTCCGTTCTACTCGGGTTGATTCCATTATATTCCATTCCATTCCATTCGATTCCATTCCATTCCAATCAATTCCATTCGATTCCATTCGATTCCATTCGATTCCATTCCATTCCATTCCATTGAATTCCATTCCATTCCATTCCATTCCATTCCATTGAATTCCATTTCATTCCATTCCATTCCATTGAATTCCGTTCCATTCCATTCCATTCCGTTCCGTTCCGTTCCGTTCCGTTCCGTTCCGTTGCATTCCTTTCCGTTCTACTCGGGTTGATTCCATTCTAATCCATTCCATTCCATTCCATTCCATTCGATTCCATTCGATTCCATTCGATTCCATTCCATTCCATTCCATTGAAATCCATTCCATTCCATTCCATTCCATTCCATTCCATTACATTCCATTGAATTCCTTTGAATTCCATTCCATTTAATTCCATTCCATTCCATTCCATTCGATTCCATTGAATTCCTTTCCACTCCATTCCATTCCATTCGATTCCAATGAATTCCATTCCATTCCATTCCATTCCATTGAATTCCGTTCCATTCCATTCCATTCCATTCCGTTCCATTCCGTTCCATTCCGTTCCATTCCTTTCCATTCCATTGAATTCCGTTCCATTCCTTTGAATTCCGTTCCATTCCGTTCCGTTCCGTTCCATTCCGTTCCGTTCCGTTCCATTCCGTTCCATTCCATTCCATTCCACTCCATTCCATTCCATTCCATTCCATTCTACTCGGGTTGATTCCATTGTATTCCATTCCATTCCATTCGAATCCATTCCATTGCATTCCATTCCATTCCGTTCTACTCGGGTTCATTCCATTCCATTCTTTCCGTTCCGTTCCGTTCCATTCCATTCTGTTCCATTCCGTTCCATTCCATTCCATTCCATTCCATTCCGTTCTAATCGGGTTGATTCCATTCTATTCCATTCCATTCCGTTCCGTTCCGTTCCGTTCCGTTCCCTTGCGTTCTACTGGGGTTGATTCCATTCTACTCCATTCCATTCCATTCGATTCCATTCGATTCCATTCGATTCCATTCCATTCCATTCCATTCCATTCCATTCCATTCCATTGCATTGAATTCCATTGCATTCCATTCCGTTCCGTTCCGTTCCGTTCCGTTCCGTTCCCTTCCGTTCCGTTGCGTTCCTTTCCGTTCTACTCGGGTGGATTCCATTCTATTCCATTCCATTCCATTCGATTCCATTCGATTCCATTCGATTCCACTCGATTCCATTCGATTCCTTTCCATTCCATTCCATTGAATTCCATTCCATTCCATTCCATTCCATTCCATTCCATTCCATTCCATTCCATTCCATTCCATTGAATTCCATTCCATTCCATTCCATTCCATTCCATTCCATTCCATTGAATTCCATTACACTCCATTACATTCCATTGAATTCCGTTCCATTCCATTCCATTCCGTTCCGTTCCGTTCCGTTCCGTTCCGTTCCGTTGCATTCCGTTCCGTTCTACTCGGGTTGATTCCATTCTATTCCATTCCATTCCATTCGATTCCATTCGATTCCATTCGATTCCATTCGATTCCATTCCATTGAATTCCATTCCTTTCGATTCCATTCGATTCCATTCAATTCCATTCCATTCCATTCCATTGAATTCCATTCCATTCCATTCCATTCCATTCCATTCCATTCCATTCCATTCCATTCCATTCCGTTCTAATCGGGTTGATTCCATTCTATTCCCTTCCATTCCGTTCCGTTCCGTTCCGTTCCGTTCCGTTCCCTTCCGTTCTACTGGGGTTGATTCCATTCTATTCCATTCCATTCCATTCGATTCCATTCGATTCCATTCGATTCCATTCGATTCTATTCGATTCCATTCCATTCCATTCCATTCCATTCCATTCCATTCCATTCCATTGAATTCCATTCCATTCCATTGAATTCCATTCCATTCCATTCCATTCCATTCCATTCCATTCCATTGAATTCCATTCAGTTCCGTTCCGTTCCATTTCGTTCCGTTCCGTTCCATTCCATTCCGTTCCATTCCATTGAATTCCGTTCCATTCCGTTCCATTCCGTTCCATTCCGTTCCATTCCGTTCTACTCAGGTTGACTCCATTCTATTCCATTCCATTCCATTCGATTCCATTCCATTCCATTCCATTCCATTCCATTCCATTCCATTCCATTCCGTTCTACTCGGGTTCATTCCATTCCATTCCGTTCCGTTCCGTTCCGTTCCATTCCGTTCCGTTCCGTTCCATTCCATTCCGTTCCATTCCATTGAATTCCGTTCCATTCCATGGAATTCCATTCCATTCCATTCCATTCCATTCCATTCCATTCCATTCCATTCCATTCCCTTCCATTGAATTCCATTTCATTCCATTCCATTCCATTGAATTCCGTTCCATTCCATTCCATTCCGTTCCGTTCCGTTCTGTTCCGTTCTGTTCCGTTCCGTTGCATTCCGTTCCGTTCTACTCGGGTTGATTCCATTCTATTCCATTCCATTCCATTCGATTCCATTCGATTCCATTCGATTCCATTCGATTCCATTCCATTCCATTCCATTGAATTCCATTCCATTCCATTCCATTCCATTCCATTCCATTCCATTCCATTCCATTCCATTGAATTCCATTGAATTCCATTCCATTTAATTCCATTCCATTCCATTCAATTCGATTCCATTGAATTCCATTCCACTCCATTCCATTCCATTCCATTGAATTCCATTTCATTCCATTCCATTCCATTGAATTCCGTTCCATTCCATTCCATTCCGTTCCGTTCCGTTCCGTTCCGTTCTGTTCTGTTCCGTTGCATTCCGTTCCGTTCTACTCGGGTTGATTCCATTCTATTCCATTCCATTCCATTCGATTCCATTCGATTCCATTCGATTCCATTCGATTCCATTCCATTCCATTCCATTGAATTCCAATCCATTCCATTCCATTCCATTCCATTCCATTCCATTCCATTCCATTCCATTCCGTTCTACTCGGGTTGATTCCATTCTATTCCATTCCATTCCATTCGATTCCATTCGATTCCATTCCATTCCAATCGATTCCATTCGATTCCATTCGATTCCATTCGATTCCATTCCATTCCATTCCATTGAAATCCATTCCATTCCATTCCATTCCATTCCATTTAATTCCATTCCATTCCATTCCATTGAATTCCATTGAATTCCATTCCATTCAATTCCATTCCATTCCATTCCATTCCATTCCATTGAATTCCATTCCACTCCATTCCATTCCATTCGATTCCATTGAATTCCATTCCATTCCATTCCATACCATTGAATTCGGTTCCATTCCATTCCATTCCATTCCGTTCCATTCCGTTCCATTGCGTTCCATTCCTTTCCATTCCATTGAATTCCGTTCCATTCCTTTGAATTCCGTTCCATTCCGTTCCGTTCCGTTCCATTCCGTTCCGTTCCGTTCCATTCCCTTCCATTCCATTCCATTCCATTCCATTCCATTCCATTCTACTCGGGTTGATTCCATTGTATTCCATTCCATTCCATTCGAATCCATTCCATTCCATTCCATTCCATTCCATTCCATTCCATTCCGTTCTACTCGGGTTCATTCCATTCCATTCCTTTCTTTTCCGTTCCGTTCCATTCCATTCTGTTCCATTCCGTTCTATTCCATTCCGTTCCATTCCATTCCATTCCGTTCTAATCAGGTTGATTCCATTCTATTCCATTCCATTCCATTCCGTTCCGTTCCGTTCCATTCCCTTGCGTTCTACTGGGGTTGATTCCATTCTATTCCATTCCATTCCATTCGATTCCATTCGATTCCATTCGATTCCATTCGATTCCATTCCATTCCATTCCATTCCATTCCATTGTATTCCGTTCCATTCCATTCCGTTCCGTTCCGTTCCGTTGCGTTCCGTTCCGTTCTACTCGGGTTGATTCCATTCGATTCCATTCGATTCCATTCGATTTCATTCGATTCCATTCCATTCCATTCCATTCCATTCCATTCCATTCCATTCCATTGAATTCCGTTCCATTCCATTCCGTTCCGTTCCGTTCCGTTCCGTTCCGTTCCGTTGCGTTCCGTTCCGTTCTACTCGGGTTGATTCCATTCTATTCCATTCCATTCCATTCGATTCCATTCGATTCCATTCGATTCCATTCGATTCCATTCGATTCCATTCGATTCCATTCCATTGAATTCCATTCCATTCCATTCCATTCCATTCCATTCCATTCCATTCCATTCCATTGAATTCCATTCCATTTAATTCCATTCCATTCCATTCAGTTCGATTCCATTGAATTCCATTCCACTCCATTCCATTCCATTCGATTCCATTGAATTACATTCCATTCCATTCCATTCCGTTCCATTCCGTTCCATTCCGTTCCTTTCCGTTCCATTCCATTGAATTCCTTTCCATTCCTTTGAATTCCGTTCCATTCCGTTCCGTTCTTTTCCATTCCGTTCCGTTCCGTTCCATACCATTCCATTCCATTCCATTCCATTCCATTCCATTCCATTCCATTCCATTCTACTCGGGTTGATTCCATTGTATTCCATTCCATTCCATTCGAATCCATTCCATTCCATTCCATTCCATTCCATTCCGTTCTACTCGGGTTCATTCCATTCCATTCCTTTCCGTTCCGTTCCGTTCCATTCCATTCTGTTCCATTCCGTTCCATTCCATTCCATTCCATTCCGTTCTAATCGGGTTGATTCCATTCTATTCCCTTCCATTCCGTTCCGTTCCGTTCCGTTCCGTTCCGTTCCCTTCCGTTCTACTGGGGTTGATTCCATTCTATTCCATTCCATTCCATTCGATAACATTCGATTCCATTCGATTCCATTCGATTCCATTCGATTCCATTCGATTCCATTCCATTCCATTCCATTCCATTCCATTCCATTCCATTCCATTGAATTCCATTCCGTTCCGTTCCGTTCCATTCCGTTCCGTTCCGTTCCATTCCATTCCGTTCCACTCCATTGAATTCCGTTCCATTCCACTGAAATCCATTCCATTCAGTTCGATTCCATTGAATTCCGTTCCATTCCGTTCCATTCCGTTCCATTCCATTCCATCCCATTCCATTCCATTCCATTCCATTCCGTTCTACTCAGGTTGACTCCATTCTATTCCATTCCATTCCATTCGATTCCATTCCATTCCATTTCATTCCATTCCATTCCATTCCGTTCTACTCGGGTTCATTCCATTCCATTCCGTTCCGTTCCGTTCCGTTCCATTCCGTTCTGTTCCATTCCGTTCCATTCAATTCCATTCCATTCCATTCCGTTCTACTCGGTTTGATTCCATTCTGTTCCACTCCATTCCGTTCCGTTCCGTTCCGTTCCGTTCTGTTCCGTTCCACTTGGGTTGATTCCATTCAATTCCATTCCATTCCATTCGATTCCATTCGATTCCATTCGATTCCATTCGTTTCCATTCCATTCCATTCGATTCCATTCCATTCCATTCCATTCAATTCCATTGAATTCCATGCCATTCCATTCCATTCAATTCCATTCCATTGAATTCCATTGAATTCCTTTCCATTGAATTCCATTCCATTCCATTCCATTCCATTCCATTCCATTCCATTCCATTCCATTGAATTCCATTCCATTCCATTCCATAGAATTCCGTTCCATTCCATTCCATTCCATTCCATCCCATTCCATTAGATCCCATTCGATTCCTTTCGATTCCATTCGATTCCATTCTATTCCATTCCATTCCATTCCATTCCATTGAATTCCATTCCATTCCATTCCATTGCATTCCATTCCATTCCATTCTATGGAAATCCATTCCATTCAATTCCATTCCATTCCATTCCATTCCATAGAATTCCATTCCATTCCATTCCATTGCATAGAATTCCATTCCATTCCATTCCATTCCATTCCATTGAATTCCGTTCCATTCCATTCCATTCCATTCCGTTCCGTTCCGTTCCGTTCCGTTCCGTTCCGTTGCGTTCCGTTCCGTTCTACTCGGGTTGATTCCATTCTATTCCATTCCATTCCATTCGATTCCATTCGATTCCATTCGATTCCATTCGATTCCATTCGATTCCATTGAATTTCATTCCACTCCATTCCATTCCATTCCATTCCATTCCATTCCATTCCATTCCATTCCATTGAATTCCATTGAATTCCATTCCATTTAATTCCATTCCATTCCATTCCATTCGATTCTATTCCATTCCATTGAATTCCAATCCATTCCATTCCATTCCATTCCATTCCATTCCATTCCATTCCATTCCGTTCTACTCGGGTTGATTCCATTCTATTCCATTCCATTCCATTCGATTCCATTCCATTCCATTCCATTCCATTCCATTCCATTCCATTGAATTCCAATCCATTCCATTCCATTCCATTCCATTCCATTGAATTCCATTCCATTCCATTCCATTCCGTTGAATTCCGTTCCATTCCATTCCGTTCCGTTCCGTTCCGTTCCGTTCCGTTCCGATGCATTCCTTTCCGTTCTACTCGGGTTGATTCCATTCTATTCCATTCCATTCCATTCCTTTCCATTCGTTTCCATTCGATTCCATTCGATTCCATTCCATTCCATTCCATTCCTTTCCATTCCATTCCATTCCATTCCATTGAATTCCATTGAATTCCATTCCATTTAATTTCATTCCTTTCCATTCCATTCGATTCCATTGAATTCCATTCCACTCCTTTCCATTCCATTCGATTCCATTGAATTCCATTCCATTCCATTCCATTCCATTGAATTCCGTTCCATTCCATTCCATTCCATTCCGTTCCATTCCGTTCCATTCCGTTCCATTCCTTTGCATTCCATTGAATTCCGTTCCATTCCTTTGAATTCCGTTCCATTCCGTTCCGTTCCGTTCCTTTCCGTTCCGTTCCGTTCCATTCCATTCCATTCCATTCCATTCCATTCCATTCTACTCGGGTTGATTCCATTGTATTCCATTCCATTCCATTCGAATCCATTCCATTCCATTCCATTCCATTCCGTTCTACTCGGGTTCATTCCATTCCATTCCTTTCCGTTCCGTTCCGTTCCATTCAATTCTGTTCCATTCCGTTCTATTCTATTCCATTCCATTCCATTCCATTCCGTTCTAATCAGGTTGATTCCATTCTATTCCATTCCATTCCGTTCCGTTTCGTTCCGTTCCGTTCCCTTGCGTTCTACTGGGGTTGATTCCATTCTATTCCATTCCATTCCATTCGATTCCATTCGATTCCATTCGATCCATTCGATTCCATTCCATTCCATTCCATTCCATTCCATTCCATTGAATTCCGTTCCATTCCATTTCGTTCCGTTCCGTTCCGTTGCGTTCCGTTCCGTTCTACTCGGGTTGATTCCATTCGATTCCATTCGATTCCATTCGATTCCATTCGAATCCATTCCATTCCATTCCATTCCATTCCATTCCATTGAATTCCGTTCCATTCCATTCCGTTCCGTTGCGTTCCGTTCCGTTCCGTTCCGTTCCGTTGCGTTCCGTTCCGTTCTACTCGGGTTGATTCCATTCTACTCCATTCCATTCCATTCGATTCCATTCGATTCCATTCGATTCCATTCGATTCCATTCGATTCCATTGAATTACATTCCACTCCATTCCATTCCATTCCATTCCATTCCATTCCATTCCATTCCATTCCATTGAATTCCAATCCATTCCATTCCATTCCATTCCATTCCATTCCATTCCATTCCGTTCTACTCGGGTTGATTCCATTCTATTCCATTCCATTCCATTCGATTCCATTCCATTCCATTCCATTCCATTCCATTCCATTGAATTCCAATCCATTCCATTCCATTCCATTCCATTCCATTCCATTGAATTCCATTTCATTCCATTCCATTCCATTGAATTCCGTTCCATTCCATTCCGTTCCTCTCCGTTGCGTTCCGTTCCGTTCCAATGCATTCCTTTCCGTTCTACTCGGGTTGATTCCATTCTATTCCATTCCATTCCATTCCATTCCATTCGTTTCCATTCGATTCCATTCGATTCCATTCCATTCCATTCCATTCCATTCCATTCCATTGAATTCCATTGAATTCCATTCCATTTAATTTCATTCCTTTCCATTCCATTCGATTCCATTGAATTCCATTCCACTCCTTTCCATTCCATTCGATTCCATTGAATTCCATTCCATTCCATTCCATTCCATTGAATTCCGTTCCATTCCATTCCATTCCATTCCGTTCCATTCCGTTCCATTCCGTTCCATTCCTTTCCATTCCATTGAATTCCGTTCCATTCCTTTGAATTCCGTTCCATTCCGTTACGTTCCGTTCCATTCCATTCTGTTCCATTCCGTTCCATTCCATTCCATTCCATTCCATTCCGTTCTAATCGGGTTGATTCCATTCTATTCCCTTCCATTCCGTTCCGTTCCGTTCCGTTCCGTTCCGTTCCCTTGCGTTCTACTGGGGTTGATTCCATTCTATTCCATTCCATTCCATTCGATTCCATTCGATTCCATTCGATTCCATTCGATTCCATTCGATTCCATTCGATTCCATTCCATTCCATTCCATTACATTCCTTTCCATTCCATTCCATTCCATTGAATTCCATTCCATTCCATACCATTCGATTGAATTCCGTTCCATTCCATTCCATTAAATTCCATTCCATTCCATTCCGTTCCATTCCATTCCATTCCATTGAATTCCATTCCATTGAATTCCATTTCATTCCATTCCATTGAATTCCATTCCATTGAATTCCATTCCATTCCATTCCATTCCATTCCATTCCATTGAATTCCATTCCGTTCCGTTCCGTTCCATTCCGTTCCGTTCCGTTCCATTCCATTCCGTTCCTTTCCATTGAATTCCGTTCCATTCCATTGAAATCCATTCCATTCCGTTCCATTCCATTGATTTCCGTTCCATTCCGTTCCATTCCGTTCCATTCCGTTCCATTCCGTTCTACTCTGGTTGACTCCATTCTATTCCATTCCATTCCATTCGATTCCATTCCATTCCATTCCATTCCATTCCATTCCGTTCTACTCGGGTTCATTCCATTCCATTCCGTTCCGTTCCGTTCCATTCCATTCCGTTCTGTTCCATTCCGTTACATTCAATTCCATTCCATTCCATTCCGTTCTACTCGGTTTGATTCCATTCTATTCCACTCCATTCCGTTCCGTTCCGTTCCGTTCCGTTCCATTCCGTTCCGTTCCACTTGGGTTGATTCCATTCTATTCCATTCCATTCCATTCGATTCCATTCGATTCCACTCGATTCCATTCGTTTCCATTCCATTCCATTCGATTCCATTCCATTCCATTCAATTCCATTGAATTCCATGCCATTCCATTCCATTCCATTCCATTCCATTCCATTGAATTCCATTGAATTCCTTTCCATTGAATTCCATTCCATTCCATTCCATTCCATTCTATTCCATTCCGTTAGATCCCATTCGATTCCTTTCGATTCCATTCGATTCCATTCTATTCCATTCCATTCCATTCCATTGAATTCCATTCCATTCCATTCCATTCCATTCCATTCCATTGAATTCCATTCCATTCCATTCCATTCCATTCCATTCCATTTCATTCCATAGAATTCCATTCCATTCCATTCCATTCCATTGAATTCCGTTCCATTCCATTCCGTTCCGTTCCGTTCCGTTCCGTTCCGTTGCGTTCCGTTCCGTTCTACTCGGGTTGATTCCATTCTATTCCATTCCATTCCATTAGATTCCATTCGATTCCATTCGATTCCATTCGATTCCATTCGATTCCATTCCATTCCATTGAATTTCATTCCATTCCATTCCATTCCATTCCATTCCATTCCATTCCATTGAATTCCATTGAATTCCATTCCATTTAATTCCATTCCATTCCATTCCATTCGATTCCATTCCATTCCATTGAATTCCAATCCATTCCATTCCATTCCATTCCATTCCATTCCGTTCTACTCGGGTTGATTCCATTCTATTCCATTCCATTCCATTCGATTCCATTCCATTTCATTCCATTCCATTGAATTCCAATCCATTCCATTCCATTCCATTCCATTCCATTCCATTCCATTCCGTTCTACTCGGGTTGATTCCATTATATTCCATTCCATTCCATTCGATTCCATTCCATTCCAATCAATTCCATTCGATTCCATTCGATTCCATTCGATTCCATTCCATTCCATTCCATTGAATTCCATTCCATTCCATTCCATTCCATTCCATTGAATTCCATTTCATTCCATTCCATTCCATTGAATTCCGTTCCATTCCATTCCATTCCGTTCCGTTCCGTTCCGTTCCGTTCCGTTCCGTTGCATTCCTTTCCGTTCTACTCGGGTTGATTCCATTCTATTCCATTCCATTCCATTCCATTCCATTCCATTCCATTCGATTCCATTCGATTCCATTCCATTCCATTCCATTGAAATCCATTCCATTCCATTCCATTCCATTCCATTCCATTACATTCCATTGAATTCCTTTGAATTCCATTCCATTTAATTCCATTCCATTCCATTCCATTCGATTCCATTGAATTCCTTTCCACTCCATTCCATTCCATTCGATTCCAATGAATTCCATTCCATTCCATTCCATTCCATTGAATTCCGTTCCATTCCATTCCATTCCATTCCGTTCCATTCCGTTCCATTCCGTTCCATTCCTTTCCATTCCATTGAATTCCGTTCCATTCCTTTGAATTCCGTTCCATTCCGTTCCGTTCCGTTCCATTCCGTTCCGTTCCGTTCCATTCCGTTCCATTCCATTCCATTCCACTCCATTCCATTCCATTCCATTCCATTCTACTCGGGTTGATTCCATTGTATTCCATTCCATTCCATTCGAATCCATTCCATTGCATTCCATTCCATTCCGTTCTACTCGGGTTCATTCCATTCCATTCTTTCCGTTCCGTTCCGTTCCATTCCATTCTGTTCCATTCCGTTCCATTCCATTCCATTCCATTCCATTCCGTTCTAATCGGGTTGATTCCATTCTATTCCATTCCATTCCGTTCCGTTCCGTTCCGTTCCGTTCCCTTGCGTTCTACTGGGGTTGATTCCATTCTACTCCATTCCATTCCATTCGATTCCATTCGATTCCATTCGATTCCATTCCATTCCATTCCATTCCATTCCATTCCATTCCATTGCATTGAATTCCATTGCATTCCATTCCGTTCCGTTCCGTTCCGTTCCGTTCCGTTCCCTTCCGTTCCGTTGCGTTCCTTTCCGTTCTACTCGGGTGGATTCCATTCTATTCCATTCCATTCCATTCGATTCCATTCGATTCCATTCGATTCCACTCGATTCCATTCGATTCCTTTCCATTCCATTCCATTGAATTCCATTCCATTCCATTCCATTCCATTCCATTCCATTCCATTCCATTCCATTCCATTCCATTGAATTCCATTCCATTCCATTCCATTCCATTCCATTCCATTCCATTGAATTCCATTACACTCCATTACATTCCATTGAATTCCGTTCCATTCCATTCCATTCCGTTCCGTTCCGTTCCGTTCCGTTCCGTTCCGTTGCATTCCGTTCCGTTCTACTCGGGTTGATTCCATTCTATTCCATTCCATTCCATTCGATTCCATTCGATTCCATTCGATTCCATTCGATTCCATTCCATTGAATTCCATTCCTTTCGATTCCATTCGATTCCATTCAATTCCATTCCATTCCATTCCATTGAATTCCATTCCATTCCATTCCATTCCATTCCATTCCATTCCATTCCATTCCATTCCATTGAATTCCATTGAATTCCATTCCATTTATTTCCATTCCATTCCATTCCTTTCGATTCCATTGAATTCCATTCCACTCCATTCCATTCCATTCGATTCCATTGAATTCCATTCCATTCCATTCCATTCCACTGAATTCCGTTCCATTCCATTCCATTCCATTCCGTTCCATTCCGTTCCATTCCGTTCCATTCCGTTCCATTCCATTGAATTCCGTTCCATTCCTTTGAATTCCGTTCCATTCCGTTCCGTTCCGTTCCATTCCGTTCCGTTCCGTTCCATTCCATTCCATTCCATTCCATTCCTTTCCATTCCATTCCATTCCATTCCATTCCATTCTACTCGGGTTGATTCCATTGTATTCCATTCCATTCCATTCGAATCCATTCCATTCCGTTCTACTCGGGTTCATTCCATTCCATTCCTTTCCGTTCCGTTCCGTTCCATTCCACTCTGTTCCATTCCGTTCCATTCCATTCCATTCCATTCCATTCCGTTCTAATCGGGTTGATACCATTCTATTCCATTCCATTCCGTTCCGTTCCGTTCCGTTCCGTTCCCTTCCGTTCTACTGGGGTTGATTCCATTCTATTCCATTCCATTCCGTTCGATTCCATTCGATTCCATTCGATTCCATTCGATTCCATTCCATTCCATTCCATTCCATTCCATTCCATTCCATTCCATTCCATTGATTTCCGTTCCATTCCATTCCGTTCCGTTCCGTTCTACTCGGGTTGATTCCATTCTATTCCATTCCATTCCATTCGATTCCATTCGATTCCATTCGATTCCATTCGATTCCATTCCTTTCCATTCCATTCCATTCCATTGAATTCCATTCCATTCCATTCCATTCCATTCCATTCCATTGAATTCCATTCCGTTCCATTCCATTCCATTCCATTGAATTCCATTCCATTCAATTCCATTCCATTCCATTCCATTCCATTCCATTCCATTCCATTCCATTGAATTCCATTGAATTCCATTTCATTGAATTCCATTGAATTCCATTCCATTGAATTCCATT
This sequence comes from Gorilla gorilla gorilla, assembly GCF_029281585.2. Classification (NCBI taxonomy): domain Eukaryota; kingdom Metazoa; phylum Chordata; class Mammalia; order Primates; family Hominidae; genus Gorilla; species Gorilla gorilla. The sequence goes on along the minus strand of NC_073240.2, from coordinate 11,356,464 downwards.
CCATTCCGTTCCGTTCCGTTCCGTTCCGTTCCGCTCTACTCTTGTTGATTCCATTCTATTCCATTCCATTCCATTCGATTCCATTCGATTCCATTCGATTACATTCGATTCCATTCCATTCCATTCCATTCCACTCCATTCCATTCCACTCCACTCCACTCCACTCCTCTCCACTCCAATCCACTCCACTCCACTCCATTCCATTCCATTCCATTCCATTGAATTCCATTGAATTCCATTGAATTCCATTCAATTCCATTCCATTTCATTCCATTCGATTCCGTTCTACTTGGGTTGATTCCATTCTATTCCATTCCTTTTCATTCGACTCCATTCGATTCCATTCGATTCCATTCCATTCCATTCCATTCCATTCCATTGAAATCCATTCCATTCCATTCCATTCCATTCCATTCCATTCCATTGAATTCCATTGAATTCCATTCCATTTAATTCCATTCCATTCCATTCCATTCGATTCCATTGAATTCCATTCCACTCCATTCCATTCCATTCGATTCCATTGAATTCCATTCCATTCCATTCCATTCCATTGAATTCCGTTCCATTCCATTCCATTCCATTCCGTTCCATTCCGTTCCTTTCCGTTCCATTCCATTGAATTCCGCTCCATTCCTTTGAATTCCGTTCCATTCCGTTCCGTTCCGTTCCATTCCGTTCCGTTCCGTTCCATTCCATTCCATTCCATTCCATTCCATTCCATTCCATTCCATTCTACTCGGGTTGATTCCATTGTATTCCATTCCATTCCATTCAAATCCATTCCATTCCATTCCATTCCATTCCGTTCTACTCGGGTTCATTCCATTCCATTCCTTTCCGTTCCGTTCCGTTCCATTACATTCTGTTCCATTCCGTTCCATTCCATTCCATTCCATTCCATTCCGTTCTAATCGGGTTGATTCCGTTCCATTCCATTCCATTCCGTTCCATTCCGTTCCGTTCCGTTCCGTTCCGTTCCGTTGCATTCCGTTCCGTTCTACTCGGGTTGATTCCATTCTATTCCATTCCATTCCATTCGATTCCATTCGATTCCATTCGATTCCATTCGATTCCATTCCATTCCATTCCATTGAATTCCATTCCATTCCATTCCATTCCATTCCATTCCATTCCATTCCATTGAATTCCATTGAATTCCACTCCATTTAATACCATTCCATTCCATTCCATTCGATTCCATTGAATTCCATTCCACTCCATTCCATTCCATTCGATTCCATTGAATTCCATTCCATTCCATTCCATTCCATTCCATTGAATTCCGTTCCATTCCATTCCATTCCATTCCGTTCCATTCCGTTCCATTCCGTTCCATTCCATTGAATTCCGTTCCATTCCTTTGAATTCTGTTCCATTCCGTTCCATTCCGTTCCATTCCGTTCCGTTCCGTTCCATTCCATTCCATTCCATTCCATTCCATTCCATTCCATTCCATTCCAT